>NC_091151.1:34394226-34471726 GCF_040958095.1 Procambarus clarkii
ATTCTCACGTCACCTGATGCCAGTATTGCGTCAGATTTCCTTACAGTAAACACATTATATCCAATGTATGCGAGAATTAAATTCGATTCTCCATAATTAAAGCATTCTGTATGATAACTAATTGCAGACGAATTGATCTCTAACTAAAAGCCGAATAGAGCGTTGGAATCATAGCGTCTATATCGTGATAAAGTTAACGTCACCAGTGAATGCCATGGGGAGACATTAATTCCTCTCCCTTATATATTTACTATTATTAAATTGGTAAATAACAATATTTTCTTCCTCTAAATAATAAACCCGTCCAGTCTTCAATGTTTCAAGCGTAAATGCGAGAAATATTAATGTTCGAGACAATAATTTGTTTTATGAACGCGGGCTTGGCGTGGGTAGAGGAAGGCCAGCTCAGTACACGTGGAGAGCCGTTCAGAGGCAGATCTGCGCTTACCGCACTCATAAGAAGACGCCATTGTCCAGCAACTAGGACAGGCGTTATCCATCCACAGATGAAAGTCGTCACTGTGAGGCGCGAATAACCTTGCAGATAGTATCTTCAGCTGGTGCTGGTGTCGAATAAGGAGCCCTTTGACTTGGTTCTTGACGACACGTGACCGGCCAGCGAAGCGCGTCACTATCCAGGATAGGGTTATCTTCTTATCTTGAGATGATTTCGGGGCTTTAGTGTCCCCGCGGCCCGGTCCTCGACCAGGCCTCCACCCCTAGGAAGCAGCCCGTGACAGCTGACTAACACCCAGGTACCTATTTACTGCTAGGTAACAGGGGCATTCAGGGTGAAAGAAACTTTGCCATCTGTTTCTGCCTCGTGCGGGAATCGAACCCGCGTTACAGAATTACGAGTCCTGCGCGCTATCCACCAGGCTGCGAGACCCCCCCGAGACCGAGGGTTAACCAGAGCCTGGGACGCGAAGCACGGCAATCTTAATACTTATACAGTGCCCACAGCTAAGTATATTCCTTTATGTGATGCATCAGGTAAAAGGTTTAATAGTAGCAGGGTGATTGTCCGTTATGACGCACGATAACATCTAATAACAGGTGATTAATATTTATCACCTGTAACTCTTAATTTTCTTGAATATATAGATACAGTAGGTAAATCAGTTGCTACTGTAAAATATTTGTCTTGCAGCACGAGAGAAGAATTCTCCATGCTGCCTCCTCCCATGTTAACCCGTTCTACTCGTCAGTCTACCGAGTCCAGAGAATAAGAGGAACTTCTATGGCTTTCTAAAGGAATCTTCATTAAGCTAAGATTTATTTCCTTTTATGATTCTATTGCAATTTCTTGTGTGCAGAATTCTTTGGGGTTAATATGTGATTTACTGTAATTCATTACTATGCTCATAATCTATGTTCCCCTTTATGGTAATGATATCAGTTTCAATATTATTTTATAGGATTAGATTATTATTAATTGAATTAGTGAACGAACCACACTAATTCCTGGACGTACTTACCTCCAGTAATAACCCCCCAATGTAGGCGTTTGAGGTTTGTTTCATTTAATAATACAGCCCATTAATTATTTCTATGATCATATTTTCTAGTTTTATCCATAGTTACTGGTTTCATCTAGGAATTATCTAATGATCAGAAATTCTCAGTTTCCCTCTTTACTATAAAAGCGGGTGGTCCTTCGTAATTTAATTTACTACATTAATATTTAAATAATCATGTTCAAGCCCCAAATATCCCACAATATGGTCCTTCGAACCGGATAGGCATTAAATTTATAATTGAATTATTAACCATTAATAACTAATCCTTGTGTGATAGAAGCTAGACTAACTATTTAATTAATTGTGTCAACTAACAGTGTAACACATCAGTTAGCCTAGATCACACTAACATAGTGCTACTTTCACCTCATGTATAAGGTAGCTTTAGTGGGTCATAACCAATTACCCACAACATTTAGACCTACACTTCATACTGAAGTAGAATCTTTAGGTCACCAAGAGCAACAGCTCATAACCTTATATTAATCACTAACACCAATTAAGTGTTAACCATTTAGGCTATACCAATGTTTCAATGTGGCTGTCAGCAGACTGTCCATTATAGCCTGAATCCATGTTATAATTGCTGATTCACTCAAGTCAGTGGATCATTAACATTTAGGGATCCAGTATACTAATATAAATTACTGATCTCATATTAGTTAATCATTACTAACCCTGATAATATTTTATTCCACAATTAGGAGTACATTCAGGAGTTAGATAATATTTACGGCAGTAGAATACTTGCCAAACACAATTAATTCTTTTGTGTTCATTTAATTTCTTATGCACATAATTACACAAGTGTATATTATATAAAATACAAAAATCCCAAAAATACAGCACAATTATTTGCACATTATTGCACCATAATATAATCTTTGCCAACCTTCATTAGGTAGCAATTTAGGCTGTGATTGTGTTGAATCTGGCACAAGCACAGACAAAATATAGTTGTAGTTTCTTAAGTAGAAATTCTCACGACTAGGCTTGAGCCAGTTAGTGACACATATATTATTCTTTTGTGCTGACCCTATCAAGGGTGGGATTAACCATTTATTGTGTAATTATTTTATTGCATATTTCTATGTATGTCTTTGAGTGTTACTGTAAGTCCACTACCCATCCGAGGCTGATTTAGAAGAGCTAAGCTGAGGAACACCTGTAGTGAGACCAAGGTACCACTCAAATCTTAGTTGCTTATTATTAGGTAGGTAGCTAACCTCTAAATGAGGTAAATTACAACCAGCCTCAAGAAATATCAGGCTGTCAATACTTATACCTGCTCTACATCAAGGAGCAGACACCATAGCTATATCACTAGCTACATAAGCCCTATCAGGCTGTCAATAATTATACCTGCTCTGCATCAAGGAGCAGACTATAGCTATACCACTAGCTACATAAGCCCTATCAGGCTGTCAATACTTATACCTGCTCTACATCAAGGAGCAGACACCATAGCTATACCACTAGCTACATAAGCCCTATCAGGCTGTCAATAATTATACCTGCTCTACATCAAGGAGCAGACACCATAGCTATACCACTAGCTACATAAGCCCTATCAGGCTCCATTTATCGCAAGAATGAATCCTCTAGAAAGGAATGCAAGATTCTTGACAGCTCTTCAACTTCAGCTAGGAAAACAGTTTATCAAATGTGACAACTGTGTAGAAACTGACCCAGATTACGTCTACAGAATAGCAAGTTCCATAAGGAACGCTAACAAAAGATATGACTATATCAAGACTGTAATCGAGTCCCCCAGGAATTTACTCCAGGCCGATCATACTGTCACAGACGACTTATGTCTAACAGAATCTGAGTTGGATGACTATGAACGTATCGTTCAAACCAGGTTAGACCAATATGATAAAGTGCTTGCAAGACTAGATATTCCCGAGTGGATAGATCAGATCATTAATAGACCTGTATCCAAGTTAACACTCAGCTCAGATGAAATACTTGAGCTAAATCAAGACGAGGAGAATCCTCTAATCAATACTGATCACTACACAGGATCCACAACTGAAGTTCAACCTTCATTTTCTAACCTCTCATCTAATACAGCTTCATGTGATGATTTGTTTACAGAGTCTGACCAATTTTCAGACCACTCTTCTCAATGTTCCCTGGATTCTATAAGTTCAATACATAAAACTACTGAATTAACTAGCTTATCACAAGAACCCAGAGAAACAAGTGAAGCTGCAGATGAAACAAGTGAAGCTGCAATGATCAGTGAATCTGAACCAGAAAATGATAAAGCTAATGCTGCAGCAGCAGTCGAAGCTGTAATCAAAGCTGAGGCTAAGCAAGAAGCCTTAAGTAACACAAGTAATGATCACAATTGCTCACAACAGCCTTCTAAAGCAAGCGCTAACAATGAGACGACTATTATAAACCTTGTACACCAATTATTAAATTTATCTTCACCAGAGCAATCAGTTGACTCTTTACAAGCCTTTAGTTTTCAGCTTGAGTCACTGATAAATTCTTTCAGTAAAGAGGTGGATCACCCAACTACTGAGTGGATGACTAAAATTATCATCCAAAGAAAATTGTCTGGTGACACACTTAATAAATTATATGTATGCCAGAATGGTAATACCCTGTCAATGCAGGATATATTTACAGGTTTGCGTAATATGAGCAATCATACAGCAGACCAAGCAATTAATGCTAAATTTGAATGCACCAAAACTGTACCTACATCAGTTTCCTTACCTGGAACTCCTAAAGTGACACTGTCACTAGGTAACAAAGGTGCTAATAATCAATGTAACCAAAATCAGTCAAACACTGATTTATCAGTGAGGCCTAAGAGTCCCACAGGTGCTCCTAAGAGACCTAATAGTCCAAAGAGCACTGCTAATAATCCCACAGGTGCTCCTAAGAGACCTAATAGTCCAAAGAGCACTCCCAAGAGCCTGTTAATGGTTCCTCAGAGTACACCAAGTACTCACAAGAGAATAAATAATAAGCAAATGCAAACAGCAAAACCATCACCACCTGCAAATACTGTTTTACCCAAACCGGTAAGCCCAAAACGATCTGTAGGATGGGGAATGTGCTTGTTTTGCAATCAAAAACATTCTCTGTACAAATGTACTAATTATCCTAATAGAGACACAAGAGTCAGACGACTCAAACAGTTACACAAATGTACTAGGTGTCTCAAACCACATAATGTTAACAGCTGTGACACCCCACTGAACACCTGCAATAGGTGTAGAAGGGGCAAGCATCATGCTGCACTGTGCAAATTAGTTAGAACTAATTATGTCAATCCTAGAATAGGACGTAGAGAATCTACACCAGTACAGTGCTGCAAGGTGCGAGATGTGTACAGCGTAACTTTACAAGCATCTCAAGTGGATGCTGCCTTGCCCACTGCCCAACTCCAAGTGAAGAACAGAGGAACCAAGATCACCATACGTGGACTATTTGATCAAGGTTCTCAGAGAACTTTCATTACTCAAAGAGCAGCAGAGGCACTTAATTTACAACCAATAGGACAGGTAAATTTAAACTTGTCAGGGTTCATGATAAATCGAGGAACCCATGAATACTCAGTAGTTCAACCGCTTGTACAACTAGGTAGTCATGCCAAGGCTATCCAAGCCATTGTTGTAGATCAAATACCTTTAGACTTAAATATTAAGGGTCTGGGGTACACAGCCCACTTCCTGCAGGAACGTGAAATTAATTTGGCTGACAAAAAATTAATGTCTGACCGCCTTAACAATGTAGATGTACTAGTAGGAGCCGACTACTATTACCAGTTCATAACTGGACATGTTAAACGATTGAGAATGAATATGCTCCAATCTGCAGGTGGCTACTTACTTACTGGTAAAGTTCAGAATGTGAACAAGCCTAAACCTGTCAATAATAAATTAGTCAGCAGTAAATCAATTCTCCAGCAACAAGCTAAAAGGAGAAACGCAGCTGAGTAATAAACTCAGATTGAATGTAGTACAATTGATACTCGCCGAGATGTTTCATAGCTCTCCGTGAAAACCAATGGTCCGTACTCAAACAAGTACAAGTCACAGCGACCAAACCATTGAATTCACTGCAGACCTGGAATTATTCTCGACAAGTAGTAATTGGCCACACTCAGTCTTCCTAGTTAAATTGTAATGTTAGGCTAGAGAATCTAGTACTCCCTAGGTAATTAATAATGTTAGGCTAGAGAATCTAGCACTTAATGCCACTGGCATTTCCTGAATTTAATTATAAATTCACTAGGACCACTGGTCCACTATACTTGCGCTTAAAGGTTTGCCAAGAAAACCTTCTTAATACCATGTTTTCTGCACTAAGAGTTAGTGATAAATACTTGCATTAATTGTTTGAGTTGTTTTTCTTTCGTTTCTGCTTATTTAGTGTAGGAGCGCAGCACGAACAAACTTGCAAACTTACTAATATGTAAGTGAATTTACAGAGAACTAATATGTTTAATGCATTATCGTTAAACATTAGCATTGTTAACTAACATGCTTCCTGAGCTTAATATAGCTCACCTTAGAATTAACGTAATAATATGAGTGCTTGTTCACCATGCGTACGAGCTTAATATTGCTCGCCATGACAATTGAATGACAAAACTCCACCTCGTTAATTCGAGTTCTCTGTAACTCACCCTGTTAGCACTGCTAACGAACTCACTGCAGCTCACCCTGTCAACACTGTTGACGAGTTCACTGCAACTCACCCTGTTAGCACTGCTAACGAGCTCACTGCAGCTCACCCTGTCAACACTGTTGACGAGTTCACTGCAACTCACCCTGTTAGCACTGCTAACGAGCTCACTGCAGCTCACCCTGTCAACCCTGTTGACGAGTTCACTGTAACTCACCCTGTTAGCACTGCTAACGAGCTCACTGTAGCTCACCATGTTCACGAGTTCAATATAGCTCGACTTGTTAATGAGCTCAATACTGCTCACAATGTTAATTCGAGTACATTTTTGCTCACAATTAGCTTAGTCCCTTACTTAGGTAGGTTAGAAATTCAAACCATTTATTTAGGTAGATTTAGGGACTTTAGTTAGTGTCAACTGAGTACTAACCTAATCTGTACTCACCATTAATTACAGTTGACTATACTTAAAGAGACTGATTTAATAAACTCAATTTCATGTAAAGGTGATTTCGTATTAACAAGTTTACAGTGTCAAGCCTATGAGCTGCCATTTAATTAGCTCATAAGTCAGAATGACTAGGCTACTAATCTCACTGTCGACTCAGAATTTTCCCTGATTTTAATGAATAAACTTTTCAGTTCTCTACCTTTCTATTATTTTAGCTAGTTAGCAAATTAGTTGTACCATCAGTCAGCATGACTACTGCACGGCAGTGCACATTTAATTCAATTTCCTCATTTGAATTTGAGGTGATCGTGATGCTGCGTGATGTTATTGTCTAGAAACTCAATAGTTACAAGTCACAGCGACCCTAGACAGTGACCTTACTGTAGTGTCATAGTCTCCTTGATCTTAAATGACTAATAATACTTTACTGTATAATCATACAATAGTGTTATCAGTTCTTAGGAACTTATTCTGAGTTTACCTACGATTCAGCAGCTACGTAATACACCATTACATGTCACTGCGACCCTAGTTGGTGAGTTTATTGTGAGCTTTAGAGTGTTCCTGATTACCGATAACTTAATCATTTAATGTTTCATTATTTCATGCATGTTTCCACTAAGGGAAACTGCAAGCCTATTACAACTCTGAACAAGAGTAATTTCCTTCACATCCCACTTAGACAACTATGATGATGCTACGATGTGATATCATGTAACAAAACATTACACGTCACAATGACCCAGGATATCGCATCACCGTAGATTCTGTTAGTTTAAAATGTGTGAGTTAAAATCTATAGATATTGTGTAGGCTATAAGCAACATGTTTCATTTGACATGTATATCGCAAGACTCAAGTTCTTGTAAGTCCTTGTTAAATCCGGGACGTTCGTTATGTGTATACTAACATATTAACATACTAATGTATTAATCTTTATATCACTTCGGGATAGGTCAGTACAACACAGTACATTACGACCCTAGAATCCTCCCCCCGGAGTTATGTTGGATATTTCCAACACCGAACACAACATTGTTGTATTCTCATTACTTATTACTAACCATACTAATTATTGTAGTAAGTAAAATTAACAACAAGTAGAATTCTCATGCACTAATAATTTCATCTGTGCAGTAGGCTAGAATTCTCACGTCACCTGACGCCAGTATTGCGTCAGATTTCCTTACAGTAAACACATTATATCCAATGTATGCGAGAATTAAATTCGATTCTCCATAATTAAAGCATTCTGTATGATAACTAATTGCAGACGAATTGATCTCTAACTAAAAGCCGAATAGAGCGTTGGAATCATAGCGTCTATACCGTGATAAAGTTAACGTCACCAGTGAATGCCATGGGGAGATATTAATTCCTCTCCCTTATATATTTACTATTCTTAAATTGGTAAATAACAATATTTTCTTCCTCTAAATAATAAACCCGTCCAGTCTTCAACGTTTCAAGCGTAAATGCGAGAAATATTAATGTTCGAGACAATAATTTGTTTTATGAACGCGGGCTCGGCGTGGGTAGAGGAAGGCCAGCTCAGTACACGTGGAGAGCCGTTCAGAGGCAGACCTGCGCTTACCGTACTCATAAGAAGACGCCATTGTCCAGCAACTAGGACAGGCGTTATCCATCCTCAGATGAAAGTCGCCACTGTGAGGCGCGAATAACCTTGCAGATAGTATCTTCAGCTGGTGCTGGTGTCGAATAAGGAGCCCTTTGACTTGGTTCTTGACGACACGTGACCGGCCAGCGAAGCGCGTCACTATCCAGGATAGGGTTAACCAGAGCCTGGGACGCGAAGCACGGCAATCTTAATACTTATACAGTGCCCACAGCTAAGTATATTCCTTTATGTGATGCATCAGGTAAAAGGTTTAATAGTAGCAGGGTGATTGTCCATTATGACGCACGATAACATCTAATAACAGGTGATTAATATTTATCACCTGTAACTCTTAATTTTCTTGAATATATAGATACAGTAGGTAAATCAGTTGCTACTGTAAAATATTTGTCTTGCAGCACGAGAGAAGAATTCTCCATGCTGCCTCCTCCCATGTTAACCCGTTCTACTCGTCAGTCTACCGAGTCCAGAGAATAAGAGGAACTTCTATGGCTTTCTAAAGGAATCTTCATTAAGCTAAGATTTATTTCCTTTTATGGTTCTATTGCAATTTCTTGTGTGCAGAATTCTTTGGGGTTAATATGTGATTTACTGTAATTCATTACTATGCTCATAATCTATGTTCCCCTTTATGGTAATGATATCAGTTTCAATATTATTTTATAGGATTAGATTATTATTAATTGAATTAGTGAACGAACCACACTAATTCCTGGACGTACTTACCTCCAGTAATAACCCCCCAATGTAGGCGTTTGAGGTTTGTTTCATTTAATAATACAGCCCATTAATTATTTCTATGATCATATTTTCTAGTTTTATCCATAGTTACTGGTTTCATCTAGGAATTATCTAATGATCAGAAATTCTAAGTTTCCCTCTTCACTATAAAAGCGGGTGGTCCTTCGTAATTTAATTTACTACATTAATATTTAAATAATCATGTTCAAGCCCCAAATATCCCACATGTGTGCTCCAGGACGGTCTTGACAAGTGTGCTCCAGGATGGTTTTGACAAGTGTAATCCTGGACGGTCTTGACAAGTGTGCTCCAGGACGATCTTGACAAGTGTGCTCCAGGACGGTTTTGATAAGTGTACTCCAGGATGGTCTTGACAAGTGTGTTCCAGGACGGTCTTGACAAGTGTGCTCCAGGATGGTCTTGACATGTGTGCTCAAGGACGGTCTTGACCAGTGTGCTCCGGGATGGTCTTGACATGTGTGTTCCAGGACGGTCTTGACATGTGTGCTCCAGGACGGTCTTGACATGTGTGCTCCAGGGCGGTCTTGACAAGTATGTTCCAGGACGGTCTTGACAAGTGTGCCCAAGGACGGTCTTGACACGTGTGCTCCATGACGGCTTTGACAAGTTTACTCCAGGATGGTCTTGACATGTGTGTTCCAGGACGGACTTAACATGTTAGCTCCGAGACGGTCTTGACATGTGAGCTCCAGGATGGTCTTGATACGTGTGCTCCGGGACGGTCTAGACACGTGTGCTCCAGGACGGTCTTGACATGTGTGCTCCAGGACGGTCTTGACACGTGTGCTCCTGGACGGTCTTGACATGTGTGCTCCATTACGGTCTTGACACGTATGCTGCCGAACGGTCTTGACATGTGTGGTCTAGGACGGTGTTGATATGTGTGCTCCACGACGGTCTTGACATGTTAACTCCAGGATGGTCTTGACATGTTAGCTCCAGGACGGTCTTGACATGTTAGCTCCAGGACGGTCTTGACAAGTGTGCTCCAGGATGGTCTTGACGTGTGTGCTCCAGGACGGTCTTGACATGTGAACTCCAAGATGTCTTGACATGTGAGCTCCAGGATGGTCGTGACATGTGTGCTCCAGGACGGTCTTGACAAGTGTGCTGCAGGATTGTCTTGAAATGTTAGCTCCAGGACGGTCTTGACAAGTGGGCTCCAGGATTGTTTTGACAAGTGTGCTCCAAGACGGGGTTGACATGTGAGCTCCAGGACGGTCTTGACATGTGTGTTCCAGGACGGTCTTGACAAGTGTGCTCCAGGACGGTCTTGACAAGTGTGCTACAGGACGGTCTTGACATGTGAGCTCCAGGGCGGTCAACGACACGTGTGTTCCAGGATGGTCTTGACATGTGTGAACCACGACGGTCTTGACACGTGTGCTCCAGGACGGTCTTGACATGTTAGCTCCAGGGCGATCTTGACACGTGTGCTCCAGGAGGGTCTTGACACGTGTGCTCCAAGACGGTCTTGCCACGTGTGCTCCTGGACGGTCTTGACATGTGTGCTCCATCACGGTCTTGACACGTATGCTGCCGAACGGTCTTGACATGTGTGGTCTAGGACGGTCTTGATATGTTAGCTCCAGGACGGTCTTGACATGTGTGCTCCAGGACGGTCTTGAGAAGTGTGCCCAAGGACGGTTTTGACACATGTGCTCCAGGTTGGGCTTGACACATGTGTTCGAGGATGGTCTTGACACGTGTGCTCCATGACGGTCTTGACAAGTGTGCTCCAGGATGGCCTTGACAAGTTTGCTCCTGGATGGTCTTGACATGAGAGTTCCAGGACGGACTTGACATGTTAGCTCCGAGACGGTCTTGACATGTGAGCTCCGAGACGGTCTTGACATGTGAGCTCCACGATTTCTTGATACCTGTGCTCCGGGACGGTCTAGACACGTGTGCTCCGGGACGGTCTTGACAAGTGGGCTCCAGGATTGTCTTGACATGTTAGCTCCAGGACGGTCTTGACAAGTGGGCTCCAGGATTGTTTTGACATGTGTGCTCCAAGACGGGGTTGACATGTGAGCTCCAGGACGGTCTTGACAAGTGTGCTCCTGGATGATCTTGACATGTGTGTTCCAGGACGGTCTTGACAAGTGTGCTCCAGGACGGTCTTGACAAGTGTGCTCCAGGACGGTCTTAACATGTGAGCTCCAGGGCGGTCAACGACACCTGTGTTCCAGGATGGTCTTGACATGTGTGAACCAAGACGGTCTTAACACGTGTGCTCCAGGACGGTCTTGACATGTTAGCTCCAGGGCGGTCTAGACACGTGTGCTCCAGGAGGGTCTTGACACGTGTGCTCCAGGGCGGTCTAGACACGTGTGCTCCAGGAGGGTCTTGACACGTATGCTCCAAGACGGTCTTGACACGTATGCTCCTGGACGGTCTTGACATGTGTGCTCCATCACGGTCTTGACACGTATGCTGCCGGACGGTCTTGACATGTGTGGTCTAGGACGGTCTTGATATGTTAGCTCCAGGACGGTCTTGACATGTGTGCTCCAGGACGGTCTTGAGAAGTGTGCCCAAGGACGGTCTTGACACATGGGCTCCAGGTTGGGCTTAACACATGCGTTCGAGGATGGTCTTGACACATGTGCTCAATGACGGTCTTGACAAGTGTGCTCCAGGATGGTCTTGACATGAGAGTTCCAGGATGGACTTGACATGTTAGCTCCGAGACGGTCTTGACATGTGAGCTCCAGGATGGTCTTGATACGTGTGCTCCGGGACGGTCTAGACACGTGTGCTCCAGGACGGTCTTGACAAGTGGGCTCCAAGATTGTCTTGACAAGTGTGCTCCAAGACGGGGTTGACATGTGAGCTCCAGGACGGTCTTGACAAGTGTGCTCCAGGATGGTCTTGACATGTGTGTTCCAGGACGGTCGTGACAAGTGTGCTCCAGGACGGTCTTGACAAGTGTGCTCCAGGACGGTCTTGACATGTGAGCTCCAGGGCGGTCAACGACACGTGTGTTCCAGGATGGTCTTGACATGTGTGAACCACGACGGTCTTAACACGTGTGCTCCAGGACGGTCTTGACATGTTAGCTCCAGGGCGGTCTAGACACGTGTGCTCCAGGAGGGTCTTGACACGTGTGCTCCAGGGCGGTCTAGACACGTGTGCTCCAGGAGGGTCTTGACACGTATGCTCCAAGACGGTCTTGACACGTATGCTCCTGGATGGTCTTGACATGTGTGCTCCATCACGGTCTTGACACGTATGCTGCCGGACGGTCTTGACATGTGTGGTCTAGGACGGTCTTGATATGTTAGCTCCAGGAAGGTCTTGACATGTGTGCTCCAGGACGGTCTTGAGAAGTGTGCCCAAGGACGGTCTTGACACATGTGCTCCAGGTTGGGCTTAACACATGCGTTCGAGGATGGTCTTGACACATGTGCTCAATGACGGTCTTGACAAGTGTGCTCCAGGATGGTCTTGACATGAGAGTTCCAGGATGGACTTGACATGTTAGCTCCGAGACGGTCTTGACATGTGAGCTCCAGGATGGTCTTGATACGTGTGCTCCGGGACGGTCTAGACACGTGTGCTCCAGGACGGTCTTGACATGTGTGCTCCAGGATGGTCTTCAGGTGTAAGCTCCAAGACGGTCTTGACATGTGTGCTCCAGGATGGTCTTGACATGTTAGCTCCAGGACGGTCTTGACAAGTGTGCTCCATGACGGTCTTGACGTGTGTGCTCTAGGACGGTCTTGACAAATGTGCTCCAGGACGGTCTTGACATGTGAACTTCAGGACGGTCTTGACATGTGAGCTCCAGGATGGTCGTGACATGTGTGCTCCAGGACGGTCTTGACAAGTGGGCTCCAAGATTGTCTTGACAAGTGTGCTCTAAGACGGGGTTGACATGTGAGCTCCAGGACGGTCTTGACAAGTGTGCTCCAGGATGGTCTTGACATGTGTGTTCCAGGACGGTCGTGACAAGTGTGCTCCAGGACGGTCTTGACAAGTGTGCTCCAGGACGGTCTTGACATGTGAGCTCCAGGGCGGTCAACGACACGTGTGTTCCAGGATGGTCTTGACATGTGTGAACCACGACGGTCTTGACACGTGTGCTCCAGGACGGTCTTGACATGTGAGCTCCAGGGCGGTCAACGACACGTGTGTTCCAGGATGGTCTTGACATGTGTGAACCACGACGGACTTGACACGTGTGCTCCAGGACGGTCTTGACATGTTAGCTCCAGGGCGGTCTTGACACGTGTGCTACAGGAGGGTCTTGACACGTGTGCTCCAAAACGGTCTTGACACGTGTGCTCCAGGACGGTCTTGACATGTGTGGTCTAAGACGGTCTTGATATGTTAGCTCCAGGACGGTCTTGACATGTGTGCTCTAGGACGGTCTTGAGAAGTGTTCTCCAGGACGGTCTGGACAAGTGTGCTCCTGGATCGTCTTGACATGTGTTTTCCAAGACGGTCTTGACAAGTGTGGTCCAGAACGGTCTTGACAAGTATGATCCAGGATGGTCTTGACACGTGTGCTCCAGGACGGTCTTGACAAGTGTTCTCCAGGACAGTTTTGACAAGTGTGCTCCAGGATGGTCTTGAGGTGTAAGCTCCATGACGGTCTTGACATGTTAGCTCCAGGATGGTCTTGACGTGCTAGCTCCAGGACAGTCTTGACAAGTGTGCTCCAGGACGGTCTTGTCGTGTGTGCTCCAGGACGGTCTTGACAAATGTGCTCCAGGACGGTCTTGACATGTAAACTCCAGGACGGTCTTGACATGTGAGCTCCAGGATGGTCGTGACATGTGTGCTCCAGGACGGTCTTGACAAGTGGGCTCCAGGCTTGTCTCGACAAGTTAGCTCCAGGACGGTCTTGACAAGTGGGCTCCAGGATTGTCTTGACAAGTGTGCTCCAAGACGGGGTTGACATGTGATCTCCAGGACGGTCTTGACAAGTGTGCTCCTGGATGGTCTTGACATGTGTTTTCCAGGACGGTCTTGACAAGTGTGCTCCAGGACGGTCTTGACAAGTGTTCTCCAGGACGGTGTTGACATGTGAGCTCCAGGGCGGTCAACGACACGTGTGTTCCAGGATGGTCTTGACATGTGTGAACCACGACGGTCTTGACACGTGTGCTCCAGGACGGTCTTGACACATGTGCTCCTGGACGGTCTTGAGATGTGAGCTCCATCACGGTCTTGACACGTATGCTGCCGAACGGTCTTGACATGTGTGGTCTAGGACGGTCTTGATATGTTAGCTCCAGGACGGTCTTGACATGTGTGCTCCAGGACGTTCTTGAGAAGTGTACTCCAGGACGATCTTGACAAGTGTGCTCCTGGATCTTGACATGTGTGTTCCAAGACGGTCTTGACAAGTGTGCTCCAGGACGGTCTTGACAAGTATGATCCAGGAAGGTCTTGACACGTGTGCTCCAGGACGGTCTTGACAAGTGTTCTCCAGGACGGTTTTGACAAGTGTGCTCCAGGATGGTCTTGACAAGTGTTCTCCAGGACGGTCTTGACAAGTTTCTCTAGGATAGTCTTGACAAGTGGGCTCTAGGACGGTCTTGACAAGTCGGCTCCAGGATGGTCTTGACATGTGTGCTCCAGGATGGTCTTGACAAGTGTTCTCCAGGACGGTTTTGACAAGTGTGCTCCAGGACGGTCTTGACAAGTGGGCTCCAGGACGATCTTCACAAGTGCGCTCCAGAATGGTCTTGACAAGTCTGCTCCAAGACGGTCTTGACATGTGACCTCCAGGACGGTGTTGACAAGTGTGCTCCTGGATGGTCTTGATATGTGTGTTCCAGGTCGGTATTGAGAAGTGTACTCCAGGACGGTCTTGACAAGTGTGCTCCAGGACGGTCTTAGCAAGTGTTCTCCAGGACGGTCTTGACAAGTAGGCTCCAGGACGGTCTTGACAAGTGTGCTCTATGATGGTCTTGACAAGTATGCTCCAATACGGCCTTGACATGTGTGCTCCGGGACGGTCTTGACAAGTGTGCTCCTTGATGGTCTTGACATGTGAGTTCCAGGACGGTCTTGACAATTGTGCTCCAGGACGTCTTGACTAGTGTGCTCCTGGACGGTCTTGACAAGTGTGCTCGAGGATGGTCTTGACATGTGTGCTCCAGGACGGTCTTGACAGGTGAGTTCCAGGACGGTCTTGACACGTGTGCTCCAGGACGTCTTGACTAGTGTGCTCCTGGACGGTCTTGACATGTGTGCTCCAGGACGGTCTTGACAAGTGTTCTCCAGGACGGTCTTGACAAGTGTGCTCCAGGAGGGTCTTGACAAGTTTACTCCAGGATGGTCTTGACAAGTGTGCTCTAGTACGGTCTTGACAAGTTTGCTCCAAGACGGTCTTGACAAGTTTGCTCCAAGACGGTCTTGACAAGTTTGTTCCAGGATGGTCTTGACCAGTATGCTCTAGGATGGCTTTTTTTTTTAATTTTGCCCCAAGGGGCGAGTTTACTGGGCAGCGCCACTCATCTTGTGAGTGGACACACCGCCATAGCAGCATGTACAACACTCCCCAGTAGGAAGAAAACCCGCTGGGTTGTTCATCCTGTCACTTGTACCCAGACACAGCTGGGACTTGCTGAACTGTCTCAAGTGACCAGCTCCTCAAACAAGAAGATTAACATCTATCAACCCTTAAAAGCTTATGTTATCTTGCGGGTGCAAAATGGGGAAATATTTTAAGAACATTATCAATATTTGACAAATAGTGTTTTCCTAACTCAAACAATGTTGGGTTTATTATTCTGCACATATTTCTGATTTCTCTCAGGTGTTCACATTCACGTAGATAGTGGTCAAGGCGGTGTCCATCACTCTCACCACAGATTCTGCAACTTCGCTGATCAACTGTTGTTTCCATTCCATATCTCCATGGATATTTGTGTCCAAGACGGATTCTCGCTATTACTGATTCTCTCCCTCGTCCTCCTCCTCTTCGGCCATAATGATTGGGATTGCCAGCTGCAACCATGTTGTACCATCGTACAGATTTGCTGGTTTGTGCTTCTATCCTCCTTTCCTCAATTACCTTGTCACGGTGATGTTGCCTGACAATACCTCTAATTTGTAGTAGAGTCTTTGGTATGAAGTATTCAATATGGTCTCCTTCAGCGCCTTCAGCAGCCAGCATATCTGCTCGTTCATTCCCACATATCCCAACATGGGAGGGGATCCACAGAAACTTGATGACTCTTCCCTGATTGGTAAGTACTCTCACTGCTCTCTTAATTTCTGCAACTATTGCAAGATTTTCTGCCCGATTTTTACTTAGGCTTTGTAGTGCTGCCTTTGAATCGGTGCAAATCACTGCACCATTAGTGTTCCGTTCAAGAAACCTTAGCGCCATAACATTGGCAGTTAGCTCTGCTTGCGTTGAAGAGGCATAGTTCTTAATACGTGCTTTTTCTTCATTTCTGCGTTGGAAAGTATTATCCTTGATTACCGTGTATGCTGCACCAACCCTGCCATTGACAGGATTAGATGACCCGTCAGTGTAGATTTGATCTAGTTCATCTCCGGCTTTTCCTCGAGATACTTGTGCCTCATTTCTTGTGATAACATGTTGGATTTTTTCATTGCCATTTCATTGATGATGATCTTGCATGAGTCATCCCGCCAGGGAGGTAACCTCTCTACAGGCAGGAGCTCACGGGCTTGCTCAAGCAGGTGAAGCTCTTCGAGGTAGCAGACTGATCTGTGATGCCATTTTTTGCTTCTCCTGTTTCCCCCTGAATGTAGCACAGAGCTCAGTTTTTTCTTAGCAATATCATTGTAATGGGGATCTCTAGCTATCCTAATTGCAAGCTTAGCATTCAGCTCCTGAATTCTGCTTTTAACACTTAGAAGGGACAACTCCTCTCGTAGATTAGACGTTTTGGCAGTTCTTGGAACTCCAAGAATGATTGTCATGGCTTCATTTTAAATGCTTTCAAGCCTTTTCATATCGCTTTGGGAGTAGGTGCACAGAACTGGTGCGGCATAGTCTATGACGGAGCGCACATAGGCTGTGTACATCATTTTGAGCACAGCAATAGAGGCTCCATGTCCATTCCAGGTCATAGCTTTCAGTGCCCTGAGTCCAGGATGGTCTTGACAAGTGGGCTCCAGGACGGTCATGAAAACTATGCTCCAGGATGGTCTTGACAAGTGCTCTCGAGGTCGGTCTTGACAAGGTGCTCTAGAATAGTCTTGACAAGTGGGCTCCAGGACGGTCTTGACAAGAGAGTTCCAGGATGGTCTTGACACGTGTGCTTCAGGATGTTCTTGACAAGTGTTCTCCTGGACGGTCTTGACAAGTGGGCTCCAGGACAGTCTTGACAAGTGTGCTCCAGGATGGTCTTGACAAGTGTTCTCTAGGACGGTCTTGACAAGTTGCTCTAGGATAGTCTTGACAAGTTACTCTAGGATAGTCTTGACAAGTGGGTTCCAGGACGGTCTTGACAAGTGGGCTCCAGGACACGTGTGCTCCAGGATGGTCTTGACAAGTGTTCTCCAGGACGGCCTTGACAAGTGGGCTCCAGGACAGTCTTGACAAGTGTGCTCCAGGGTGATCTTGACATGTGAGCTCCAGGACGGTCTTGACAAGTGTGCTCCTGGATGGTCTTATGACATGTGTGTTCCAGGACAGTGTTGACAAGTGTGCTCCAGGACGGTCGTGACACGTGTGCTCCAGAACGGTCTTGACAAGTGTGCTCCAGGACGGTCTTGACAATTGTGCTCCAGAACGGTCTTGACAAGTGTGCTCCAGGACGGTCTTGACAAGTGTGCTCTAGGACAGTCTTGGCAAGTGGGCTCCATTACAGTCTTGACAAGTGTTCTCCAGGACGGTCTTGACAAGTGTGCTCCAGGACGGTCTTGTCAAGTGTTCTCCAGGACAGTCTTGACAAGTGTGCTCCAGGATGGTCTTGACAAGTGTGCTTCAGGACGCTCTTGACAAGGGTGCTCCAGGACGGTCTTGACAAGTGTGCTGTACTGTAATACAGTCTTGACAAGTGGGCTCCAGGGCAGTCTTGACAAGTGTGCTCCAGAACGGTCTTGACAAGCGTGCTCCAGGACGGTCGTGACACGTGTGCTCCAGAACGGTCTTGACAAGTGTGCTCTAGGACGGACTTGACAAGTGTGCTCCAGGACGGTCTTGACAAGTGTGCTCCAGGACGGTCTTGACAAGTGTGCTCCAGAACGGTCTTGACAAGTGTGCTCTAGGACGGACTTGACAAGTGTGCTCCAGGACGGTCTTGACAATTGTGCTCCAGAACGGTCTTGACAAGTGTGCTCCTGGACGGTCTTGACAAGTGTGCTCTAGGACAGTCTTGACAAGTGGGCTCCATTACAGTCTTGACAAGTGTGCTCCAGGACGGTATTGACAAGTGTGCTCCAGGACGGTATTGACAAGTGTGCTCCAGGACGGTCTTGACAAGTGGGCTCCATTACAGTCTTGACAAGTGGGCTCCAGGACAGTCATGACAAGTAGGCTCCAGGAGGACAGTCTTGACAAGTGGGCTGCAGGATAGTCTTGGCAAGTGGGCTCCAGGACAGTCTTGACAAGTGGGCTCCAGTACGGTCATGACAACTTTGCTCCAGGATGGTCTTGACAAGTGGGCTCCAGGACAGTCTTGTCAAGTGTGCTCCAGGGCGGTATTGACAAGTGTGCTCCAGGACGGTCTTGACAAGTGGGCTCCAGGACAGTCTTGACAAGTGGGCTGCAGGATAGTCTTGGCAAGTGGGCTCCAGGACAGTCTTGACAAGTGGGCTCCAGTACGGTCTTGACAAGTGGGCTCCAGGACAGTCTTGACAAGTGTGCTCCAGTATTGACATGTGAGCCAATATTAATGGACTGTCGTTATGTGGGAACTGACCTGTGAGATTTATATATATTTAATATATATGAATTTATATAGAATGTATATTTTAATTAATTTATATATTTCGATAGCATTTTGTATGATGTTTAGCGGACTGTATTTCAGCAGTATTCTCACAGATCAATCCTTACACATTAGGGTGGGGTTTTTATTAAATTTATATATATGCAGCCAATCAAACTACAGTATTAAACTACATATATTAGTAAATAAATTGAGGTGCCTTTCTTATTGTAATGTAGGCCTAGTCCACCAGGTGTAACTAGGATTTAGACACCAAATAATCCTCGTGAGAGGCTAGCATCCATCACCCAAGTAACTGATGTACCACGAATAATTTTTGTTTCCTCTTCTTCTTCTAATATTTAGACGCTATTTCTCATGCTAACCGGTCCGCCCTACCGGTTAGCATTATCTACCTAACATTAACTGACCGGAAATTATTAGATAAATTGGTTTCGGTAAGACACTTCCCTTTAGATGTTGACTGCGTGTTGATGATGGAGGAAGCACTAATTTGTTCTCCATAATACTTCGTCCAAGAAAATTATAAGAGCTGAATTTGCTTCCCAGAGACTCTGGTCAAACAACAATGGCTGTTATACTGTGAATTAAGTTAACTCAAATGAGATATTTTTATTATGTTATAAGTCCAAAGACTAATGTATTTAAGAATAATTCCCAACAGAATAGCTGGTGAATTTATAGCACTGTGTGGCAAGGATATCCCATTTTCTATTGATGGAAAACTCCACTATAAGCTACATTTTATATGGGTTAACATGTGTATACAACAGCAACCATATTATCTGTATATTGTATTTGATATTAGTATATGGTGTCGGGTTTTCCGACATAATTCTGAGGGGGCTGCTCACGGTTCGAAGTCCTATTCAGAACAGATGAACACTGATTCTCCTCCTTCGAATTATTAGATTAATTTGATGTTAGTAGTTAGTAATCACACATTTGTGTGTCTGTTTGTACAGGATGGATGTCCCGTACTCGAGTTGCAAGAGTTAGAAGTCTAATGCAATTTCATTTCCCTGTTAACTCTTGGGAGGCTAAAATTCTAGCCTAATTACATATTATTTACCCCAGAGGACTGAATGTAATCAAGTACTACAGTCAAGTATGATTCAGGGACTGCAATGAGATCAGTGCTGTTAGTTATAATAACTTGAAACTTGTTCAGGTAACTGGTCACTGATATATAAACACTGAGGCACATGGAATTCATCTTGATTATATAATAAATGTATCAAAATCAGTCATCAGATTTATTGGGGTTTAATTTAGTTAATTGATTCAGAGGCTTGAATAGTCCATCATTAAACTCAAGTATGGTTCTGAGACTGCAGTGGGTTCAGTGACATTGATCGCAGTGACTTGTTGCTGTTTAGGCTACTGTTCACTGATTTGCCACTGAAGCTTCATGAACTCATCTTCAGCTTTAATGGATGATATTAAGATCAACCTCTGTTGTCAGTCAGCTGTAATCTCCTTAGTATAATGCTACTGGAGAAATATAATCAGCTGACAAATTTAGATTTCTACTGGTATTGTTTACCTGCTCAGGCTTAATACTGTGCCTGAGGATTTGCCTCTGGCAGAATTTAGCACGGTTATGCCCTGATATTTAGTAGGGCTACCGATGAATCGATGGTAGTAATCTGAACCTACATGGATTCCGAAATCGGCGAGGTGATCAGACTTAATATTATCTTCCAATTTTATTCCTCTATTTCTCAGGAATTTGGCAGTTGCTCCCAGACCTTGTACTTGTAGGTCTGCTAGAATTTTGTCTACCACAATGGCTTGTTCTTGACAGACGTAGCTGCCTAAACGTACAACCTTGTAGACTTGAGGTCCTGTATCTGTTAGAAACCCTGAGATATTGATTGTCGTCTGGGCTACAGGCCTTAATTGTAGTTCATCTGCCAACTTTTTAGTGACATATGTTCTCTGGGACCCTTGGTCAAACAACCAACAGGTATGGACCTAGGCTCTCTTATTCTGGATGGTAATTTGGGCAGTATTCAAAGTCGTATTACCTTTGGACTTTGCTGATTGGACACTAATTGTTTGTTGCACCTTGCAGTACTGTACTGTGGTGGGAATGCTATTTTCCACCTTCGGTCTGGAATACGTTAATTTCCTATGTTTGCACAGTGCGGCATGGTGTTTACCTCTTTTTCACCTGTTGCAGGTGTAGAATTGGGTATCACAATAGTCTATGTTGTGTGACTTGAGACACCTTGCACATCTCCCTAATTTCTGGAGTCGCATAATACGATGACTGGATAATTGGTACAACGGTATGTTGAATGTTTATTTTTGCAGAACATACATGTCCCCCAGCCTACTGCACGCTTGGAAGTTATCGGTTTGGGTGAACTAGTAACTGTAGGCTTGGAGGATTCTGCTGCATTGTCAGATTTTCTTCAACTTGGTGTGAAAGTAATTGGTTGATGTTCATTTGGGGTAGTTATTTTACCCTTTAATTGACTATTATTTTATATTTCTGAAGGCTTGCAAGAGGCTTTAACATCCTCATTTGCACTTCGTTTATCTATGATGGAACGCAAACCTTCAGTGATGTCCTGTACTGTCAGGATGGTGTTATGTTATGTGCGTATAATTCATTTAGTATATCGCTGGACAATTTTCGTTGAAGGACTACTTTGATCATCCATTCACTAGTGGTTATGTCAATCTTAAGACTGAATGTTCTCAGTAGTGACTCAAACTCTATGCTGAAGGATTGTAATGAGTCAGCAGTCTGATCAGGTTGAGGTAAGTCCAGCAATTGCAGTACTAAATGTATAACAGTTTTTTCATTGCCAGCATTATCCCTAGGAAGCTGGACTGGGAAATTAGTGCTGTCGCTATTTTCATTTACATTTTCTACTTCTGGTTCACCTTCACCTTTAATTTTAGTTCGGAGGCATGTTAACTTAGTAGCCTCAGATATTGGGTTTTCAGAATCCACAGAGATTGTGGATAACTTGTCTGAGAACTGTTTAATTTCTGGTGGTATAATATTGGGTGATGCTGACCTGGGTGAGGCTTTATCCTCGTTGATTAAAGGATCTAATCTGGCTTGACATTTATTATCAAAAGGAGCCAGATCATCCATAATATTATCTACTTTATTTGATATACTGGCTGTTTGCTCTAAATCAATTATCTTGTGTAGGTGCTCCAACCTGGCTTTGAGTTTTTTCTTCATATTGTGCTAGGTCTGACAGGAATGCTTTGAAGTCTTCAATTACTATGTCGTAGTCATGGATCTAATTTTGGTAAGATTTCTTATTTACATCTCAAGATAACCTACTTTCAATAGATGCAATTGAATTTAAATAAGTAATAGTGTGATTTTCAACCGACGATAACTAATTACAGGCATATATAACAACTGTTCATATTGGTCGAGATCTCTTGTCAGTTGACGTTTACGTACTTCTAAAGCACGTTTTACTTTCTGAGGATTAGTCATGGTGACTTGTTAATTGGATATCACTGGCTCACAAATTGCGAGCAAGTACTGATGTAGTAGCCTGTCTTGAAGTTATCTTGAGATGATTTCGGGGCTTTAGTGTCCCCGCGGACCGGTCCTCGACCAGGCCTCCACCCCCAGGAAGCAGCCCATGACAGCTGACTAACACCCAGGAACCTATTTTACTGCTAGGTAAGAGGGACAAAAGGTGAAAGAAACTCAGCCCATTGTTTCTCGCCGGCGCCTGGGGTAAAATTCTGCAATCACTAGGCAATTATCCTACCTCTTTTAGAGGTTGGCACTTAAAATTAATACACATCATATATATATATATATATATATATATATATATATATATATATATATATTAGTATATTTTGGTATCAGTCTTTCCTGTAGACATATATTATTAAATATGACCGAAAAAGTAAGATTAATAATTCTAACACAAATTTTCTCCATCTTTCGTACGTTTCTTTTCACTGTTGGTGGTAATTCAAAAATCAATTCTCCAAAATTCATTTTTATTTCTAGTCTGACGCGACACTTGAGCGCGTTTCGTAAAACTTATTACATTTTCAAAGACTTTAGTTTACACATACACAACTGAATAGAACTTACACATCTTCGATTTGTTCATATCTACATTTGAGTGAGGTGGATGGGGTGAGGTGGTATTAATAGGGTATTAAATTCCTAAACACAAGACAGAACACGAAACAATGGGTATTGAATGGAAGTGATTGTAGAAAGCCTATTGGTCCATATTTCTTTATGCTTCTATATTGGAGCGGAGTCTTGAGGTGGGTAGAATATAGTTGTGCATTAATTGGCTGACAGAGAAATCCTAGTAAACAACACAGAAATCATCGATAGATACAGCGATAGCAAGCGGCTTGATGTCTGCGAGGCACTACACATCAAGATGTCAACACCAGCAATCAACAGCCAATTAATGCACAACTATATTCTACCCACCTCAAGACTCCGCTCCAATATAGAAGCATCAAGAAATATGGACCAATAGGCTTTCTACAATCACTTCCATTCAATACCCATTGTTAACACAAGGAATTTTGCATGTACGACAGATAGAGAGAAAATAGTGTTCGAGTACTCATGTTAATTTATACCGGTACGACACACTCACAAGCAATCACACTCACTACCCCCAACTGTTTATTGAAACACAAGCCAGGGATGACGGAGTGAGGTGGAGGTTGAGGTAGGATGCTGCGCTCAGAGACAGCGAGATGCAGCGTGGCTGCATAGCAGGCAAGGCACGAGGTGCGGCAGGCGTGAGACGAGGTGTGCACCCTGCCCTAGCCAAGGGTGGCCGGGTGAGATCGCCGCGCGCTCGTCACTAAGGTCGAGAATGGCTGAACTCTCCCACCAATAACTGGGTGGATGCACGCTCACTTATAACCACCGGTTTTATGCACAAGGTTAATATATTGCTGAAGGCTGAATGAATGCACGCTGGAATATATGTACGAATGTATATATATATAGGGGTGCCCCGAGGGATGCCAGGAACACAATGGCGAGGATGGGAAATAATCTAAGTCCACGCTTACAGTATTGAAGATTTACACACGATCTTCACTCAAACACATAAAATCGCTTCCTGATTCATATTTCTCACTGTTATTGAACAATAAAATGACGGATTGCTCACGGTGATGTCGATAACACAAGATTGCTAGGTCACAGTCCAATTTCTCCTGCGGGTAGCACATGTGGTGGCTATGTCAGTCTCTCACGTATCTTCGTAATCTTTACCACTAGCAGCATCCTGTCGCTGCAGGATTCTGCAACAGCAGCGTGGGATGGCGTAGAGTCAACTTAGGCTGGCTGCAGGTTGATATGGACGCGAGTAACCAAGGTCTTGGCCAAGACCCTAATCTCCCTACGTCTCGACAGCACACCTCCTCAACACAGAATTTTCCCTGAGGGCGGGAATCTCACGCCAGCGGCGTTTGTGTCGCGAGAACCCAGGCACCGGCTCCTTTGGTGTCAAGCGCTCGACCAATCAGCGCGTGGGAGGCCTAGACCTAATAGTACCACTACCAATGAGAGGGGTGCCGGCAGGTGATGTTGATGACGTCACGTCACCAGCAAGGGGAACCGTCGGGTTATCTTGAGATGATTTCGGCGCTTTTTTTAGTGTCCCTGCGGCCCGGTCCTCCATCCCCAGGAAGCAGCCCGTGACAGCTGACTAACACCCAGGTACCTATTTTACTGCTAGGTAACAGGGGCATAGGGTGAAAGAAACTCTGCCCAATGTTTCTCGCCGGCACCTGGGATCGAACCCGGGACCACAGGATCACAAACCCAGCGTGCTGTCCGCTCGGCCGACCGGGTACCTGAGATGGTCCCCCTTCCCTTCTCTCTCTCTCTCTCTCTCTCTCTCTCTCTCTCTCTCTCTCTGTTGCCATGGTCAAAGTTACAGAATTCAGAGGAAACCAGTAACTATTCACTAAGACTACCTATGACGACGAGAGTTACTTCACTGAAATGCTGAAGGCATCCCCTTTCGAAAGAGATGTAATTTCGCCTGTCTATCTCCACTATCAGAGAAGATATGCTTTTATGCACACCCTGTGCACATCTCCGAAATGATAGTACGGTCTTGACAAGTGTGCTCTAGGACGGTCTTGTCAAGTGTGCTCCAGGACGGTCTTGTCAAGTGGCTTCAGGACGGACATGACAAGTGTGCTCCAGGACGGTCTTGACAAGTGGGCTCAAAGACGGTCTTGACACGTGTGCTCCAGGACGGTCTTGACAAGTGTGCTCCAGGACGGTCTTGAGACGTGTGCCCCAGGACGGTCTTGACACGTGTGCTCCAGGATGGTCTTGACAAGTGTGCTCCAGGATGGTCTTGACATGTGAGCTCCAGGACGGTCTTGACCTGCGTGCTCCAGGACGGTCTTGACAAGTGGGCTCCAAGATGGTCTTGACAAGTGTGCTCCAAGACGGTCTTGACAAGGGTACTCAAGGACGGTCTTGACAAGTGTGCTCCAGGACGGTCATGACAAGTGGGCTCCAAGACGGTCTTGACAAGTGTGCTCCAGGACGGTCTTGACAAGTGGGCTCCAGGATGGTCTTGGCAAGTGTGCTCCAGGAGGGTCTTGACAAGTGTGCTCAAGGACGGTCTTGACAAGTGGGCTCCAGGATGGTCTTGACAAGTGTGCTCCAGGAGGGTCTTGACAAGTGTGCTCCAGGAGGGTCTTGACAAGTGTGCTCCAGGAGGGTCTTGACAAGTGGGCTCCAAGACGGTCTTGACAAGTGTGCTCCAGGACGGTCTTGACAAGTGGGCTCCAGGACGGTCTTGACAAGTGGGCTCCAAGATGGTCTTGACAAGTGTGCTCCAGGACGGTCTTGACAAGTGTGCCCCAGGACGGTCTTGACAAGTGGGCTCCAAGATGGTCTTGACAAGTGTGCTCCAGGAGGGTCTTGACAAGTGTGCTCCAGGACGGTCTTGACAAGTGTGCTCCAGGATGATCTTGACAAGTGTGCTCCAGGACTGTCTTGACAAGTGTGCTCCAGGACGGTCTTGACATGTGTGCTCCAGGACGGTCTTGACATGTGTGCTCCAGGACGGTCTTGACATGTGTGCTCCAGGACGGTCTTGACAATTGTGCTCTAGAACGGTCTTGACAAGTGTGCTCCAGGACGGTCTTGACAAGTTTGCTCCAGGATGGTCTTGACATGGTGCTCCAGGACGGTCTTGACAAGTGTTCTCCTGGATGGTCTTGACATGTGCGCTCCAGGTCAGTCATGACAAGTGTCCTCTAGGATGATCTTGACAAGTGTGCTCCAGGATGGTCTTGACATGTGTACTCCAGAACGGTCTTGACACGTGAGTTCCAGGACAGTCTTGACACGTGTGCTCCAGGACGGTCTTGACAAGTGTCCTCTAGAATGGTCTTGACAAGTGTGCTCCAGGACGGTCTTGACATGAGTGCTCCAAGATGGTCGTGACATGTGTGCTCCAGGACGGTCTTGACATGTGTGCTCCAGGACGGCCTTGACATGTTAGCTCCAGGACGGTCTTGACATGTGTGCTCTAGGAAATCTTGACATGTGTGCTCCAGGATGGTCTTTACTCGCGTGCTTCAGGACGGTCTTGACATGTGTGCTCCAGGACGGTCTTGACACGTGTGCTTCTGGACTGTCTTGACACGTGTGCTCCAGGGCGGTCTTGACATGTGTGCTTTAGGCCGATCATGACACGTGTGCTCCATGACGGTCTTGACACGTGTGCTCCAGGACGGTCTTGACATGTGTGCTTCAGGACGGTCTTGATACGTGTGCTCCTGGACGGTCTTCACACGTATGCTTCAGGACGGTCTTGACAAGTGTGCTCCAACGCGGTCTTGACACGTGTGCTTCAGGACGGTCTTGACATGTGTGCTTCAAGACTGTCCTGACACGGGTGCACCAGGGCGGTCTTGACAAGTGTGCTCCAAGACGGTCTTGACACATGTGCTCCAGTACGGTCTTGACACATGTTGTTGGATTTCTGGGGCTTGACTCATATATTCAATTATTTGCTTATTGTATTTAAATATTCGAAGGACCACCCACTTTTGAGAAAAGAGGGAAAACGAGTAAAAGTGATCAATAGAATGACACTAGAGAACCAGTGTCTATGGAAAATAATTAAATGAATAATCTCTTGAAAATAATGAATAGACTGTATTATTAATTAAATAAAGTCAAAGCCTCAAATATCAATATTGGGGGGGGGGGAGGATATTTCTAGAAGTTCATATATATCGAGGAACCAGTGTGGTTAGTCACTAGTTCATTGTTGAGTTAATAACATAGTAAATCTAAACTACAATAGATTCAAAGATATGATAACTCAAATTATGAATATTAAAGATTATGAATTACTGAGCAACAGTCAGAGCAAAACACATTAATTACCAAATCATCATTTCTGACAATAATTTATTCAATGTAAAGATCCTATATGAATTATATGAAAATCAGTAATAATCTTAGATAAATTTGTACGAAATAAATGTCTTATCTGTAAGACGATTTCTGTAACGCCATTTTGTCATTCGTCCTCGTGGCTACAGGATCCCAATAAAGAAAGAACCCGAGGTGAATGTCACGAATGAAGAGAAACAACCTGTCGACTCCTCGTATACACGCTAAAATCAGAGAAATTTAAGTAGCATTTGATTAGGCTACGAATTATTTCAAATATTCATGAAACGGAGAAAATGTGGAAAATAAACTAACATTGTGTATTAGGTATCCATGCTGTATAACGACAGACTACCCACAAATATACAATCTAGGATGATGCATCAAATGAGAATGGTATACTTAACATGAGCGTATCAAATACTAAGGTCTGCCGAAACAGCGTCAGCCAGTCCCAGACTTCCACTGCTGTGTACGTGTAATTATAGGTCGTGGCTTCAATTGTTGATACGTTATTAACTGGCAGGGCACTGTAGAACACGTGAATAGGTAACTGTCGACTATTGAACGGGTATCAACGTAATTCTTGTCGATAAACCTCCCCAGTCACTACCACGTGTCTCGCCAGGGATGCCTCGTGTACAATGGCGTCTCTGTCCTCCCTCAACCCGTCTCTCGCATTCACCACAGAAATTATTAATCACGGATAATTCTTTTCCGTGTAATTATGGATGTAATACGTTAATGAGAACTGGGTTGCAATTATAGGGACTTAAATATTATCATATTCTCGTTTAATGGTGCTAAACGAGAAATGGAGAAGATTTTTATTCTTCATAGCATTCGTACGTAACAGATAAAACTGCTACTTGACAATAATTTCAGCTAATAACTCTCGGTTTTAGATTATCGGGAGTCATATTATCCGTAGGTAATTATTACACGGAATACTGATAATTTTAGAGAACTACATTCAATTCTCTAACACATTGGTAATAAGCGTGTCTAACTAGACATTATCTGACGCAATTTTGCTACTCGATTTCATGAGAATTCTAGCACTAATACGCAGATGAAATGGTTTAATTTATGTTTACACTACCGTTAGTGAAAGTAATAACTAATGTAGTTAGTATATAATGATGATGATGTATTATAATACAATAGTAGTTTATTAGTGTTGGAAATTTCCAACACATGTGGTCCAGGACGGTCTTGACACATGTGCTCCAGGACGGTCTTGACATGTGTGCTTCAGGACGGTCTTGACACATGTGCTCCAGGACGGTCTTGACATGTGTGCTTCAGGACGGTCTTGACACATGTGCTCCAGGACGGTCTTGACATGTGTGCTTCAGGACGGTCTTGACACGCAACCCGTTCTCGCAAATTTAATAAGTCAATATTGACTTAATAAATATGTGCATAGGTGACATACTTAACATAATAGATACCCCTAAAAAGATTCATAGAAAACACCGACCTTACCTAACCTTGTTAGTATCTTAAGATAAGGATCTTATTGCTTCGTAATTACAATTATTGTCCTAACCTATAATAGGTATAGGTTAAGTAATAATTGTAATTACGAAGCAATAAGATGCTTATCTTAAGATACTAACAAGGTTAGGTAAGGTCGGTGTTTTCTATGAATCTTTTTAGGGGTATCTATTATGTTTAGTATATCACCTATGCACGTAGTTAATAAGTCAATATTGACTTTACGAATTTGCGAGAACGGGTTGTGACACGTGTACTCCAGGACGGTCTTGACACATGTGCTCCAGGATGGTCTTGACACGTGTGCTTCAGAATGGTCGTGATATGTTGCCTCCAAAACGGTTTTGAGAAGTGTTCACATAGGAATCACAATAGTGAGTTACATCAAATGAATAAAACCACAAGGGCCGTGATAAGGATTCGAACATACGTCCAGGATGATCCCAAATGCAACTTAGTCGACTGAGCCACAACATGGCCAATAGAATTGCAATCGGGATTGCTACTGCCCTCACACGGATCCTGCAGCCTCTGCGGATCCAGCTTTTCCCGGTTACAATTCTTTTGACAATGTCGTGACGCAGTTGTCTAAGGCTGATCTCGGATCATCCCGGTAGTAGGTTCGAACCCTCATCACGGCCTTGTGAATTTGTTCATTTGATGCTGAGCTTATTGATCAGAATGATGCTGAGGTTCTTCATGACGACACTGATTTTGTTGATGAGGTCCAGTAGATGGTGTGGGTCCAGTAGATGTTGTGGGTCCAGTAGATGTTGTGGGTCCAGTAGATATTGTGGGTCCAGTAGATGTTGTGGGTTCAGTAGATGTTGTGGGTCCAGTAGATGTTGTGGGTCCAGTAGATGTTGTGGGTCCAGTAGATGTTGTGGGTTCAGTAGATGTTGTGGGTCCAGTAGATGTTGTGGGTCCAGTAGATGTTGTGGGTCCAGTAGATGGTGTGGGTCCAGTAGATGTTGTGGGTCCAGTAGATGGTGTGGGTCCAGTAGATGTTGTGGGTCCAGTAGATGTTGTGGGTCCAGTAGATGTTGTGGGTCCAGTAGATGTTGTGGGTCCAGTAGATGTTGTGGGTCCAGTAGATGTTGTGGGTCCAGTAGATGTTGTGGGTCCAGTAGATGTTGTGGGTCCAGTAGATGTTGTGGGTCCAGTAGATGTTGTGGGTCCAGTAGATGTTGTGGGTTCAGTAGATGTTGTGGGTCCAGTAGATGTTGTGGGTCCAGTAGATGTTGTGGGTCCAGTAGATGTTGTAGGTCCAGTAGGTGTTGTGGGTTCAGTAGATGTTGTGGGTCCAGTAGATGTTGTGGGTCCAGTAGGTGTTGTGGGTCCAGTAGATGTGGGTCCAGTAGATGTTGTGGGTCCAGTAGGTGTTGTGGGTTCGGTAGATGTTGTGGGTCCAGTAGATGTTGTGGGTCCAGTAGATGTTGTGGGTCCAGTAGATGTTGTGGGTCCAGTAGATGTGGGTCCAGTAGATGTTTTGGGTCCAGTAGGTGTTGTGGGTTCGGTAGATGTTGTGGGTCCAGTAGATGTTGTGGGTCCAGTAGATGTTGTAGGTCCAGTAGATGTTGTGGGTCCAGTAGATGTTTTGGGTCCAGTAGGTGTTGTGGGTTCGGTAGATGTTGTGGGTCCAGTAGATGTTGTGGGTCCAGTAGATGTTGTAGGTCCAGTAGATGTTATGGGTCCAGTAGATGTTGTGGGTCTAGTAGGTGTTGTGGGTTCAGTAGATGTTGTGGGTCCAGTAGATGTTGTGGGTCCAGTAGATGTTGTAGGTCCAGTAGATGTTGTGGGTTCAGTAGATGGTGTGGGTCCAGTAGATGTTGTGGGTCCAGTAGATGTTGTGCGTCCAGTAGATGGTGTGGGTCCAGTAGATGTTGTGGGTCCAGTAGATGTTGTGGGTCCAGTAGATGTTGTTGGTTCAGTAGATGTTGTGGGTCCAGTAGATGTTGTGGGTTCAGTAGATGTTGTGGGTCCAGTAGATGTTGTGGGTCCAGTAGATGGTGTGGGTCCAGTAGATGTTGTGGGTCCAGTAAATGTTGTGGTTCCAGTAGATGTTGTGGGCCCAGTAGATGTTGTGGGTGCAGTAGATGTTGTGGGTCCAGTAGATGTTGTGGTTCCAGTAGATGTTGTAGTTCCAGTAGATGTTGTAGGTGCAGTAGATGTTGTGGGTCCAGTAGATGTTGTAGGTGCAGTAGATGTTGTGGTTCCAGTAGATGTTGTAGGTGCAGTAGATGTTGTGGGTCCAGTAGATGTTGTAGGTCCAGTAGATGTTGTGGGTCCAGTAGATGTTGTGGGTCCAGTAGATGTTGTGGGTCCAGTAGATGTTGTGGGTCCAGTAGATGTTGTGGGTCCAGTAGATGTTGTAGGTGCAGTAGATGTTGTGGGTCCAGTAGATGTTGTGGTTCCAGTAGATGTTGTAGATGCAGTAGATGTTGTGGGTCCAGTAGATGTTGTGGGTCCATTAGATGTTGTGGGTCCAGTAGATGTTGTAGGTGCAGTAGATGTTGTGGGTCCAGTAGACGGTGTGGGTCCAGTAGATGTTGTGGGTCCAGTAGATGTTGTGGGTCCAGTAGATGTTGTGGGTCCAGTAGATGTTGTGGGTCCAGTAGACGGTGTGGGTCCAGTAGATGTTGTGGGTCCAGTAGACGGTGTGGGTCCAGTAGATGTTGTGGGTCCAGTAGATGTTGTGGGTCCAGTAGATGTTGTGGGTCCAGTAGATGTTGTAGGTCCAGTAGATGTTGTGGGTCCATTAGATATTGTGGGTCCAGTAGATGTTGTGGGTCCAGTAGACGGTGTGGGTCCAGTAGATGTTGTGGGTCCAGTAGATGTTGTGGGTCCATTAGATGTTGTGGGTCCAGTAGATGTTGTGGGTCCAGTAGACGGTGTGGGTCCAGTAGATGTTGTGGGTCCAGTAGATGTTGTGGGTCCAGTAGATGTTGTGGGTCCAGTAGATGTTGTGGGTCCAGTAGATGTTGTGGGTCCAGTAGATGTTGTGGGTCCATTAGATGTTGTGGGTCCAGTAGATGTTGTGGGTCCAGTAGATGTTGTGGGTCCATTAGATGTTGTGGGTCCATTAGATGTTGTGGGTCCAGTAGATGTTGTGGGTCCATTAGATGTTGTGGGTCCATTAGATATTGTGGGTGCAGTAGATGTTGCGAGTCCATTAAATTTGTAATTGACACTGTGGCTGAAGGACAGTTCAGGTTCAAGTACGCATATTGAGACAATAAAATACACCTCAAAAAGATAGAGTAGCTTAGGCTATGTCTACCCTGTGACATTATTACCTATTGGAGATGACACTAATATAATTGACCTTAGTCAGAAAGGACTGCGTTCACAGCACTAAGTGCTCTGCTTGAAGCTTATTACTGTAAAAACTGAAATTGGTGTCCTGGAGCCGCCGTCAGTGTCCAAATCCTTGGCATTATGTGTCCACTGGGTCGTGGAGCTCCACGAACTTCTGATGGCAGGGTAGCTCTAGGGGATCTCACACCAAATTTATATTGGTGTGTGTGGCGATGAAATTGGTTCGAGTCCAGAAGTATCCAGAACAGCATATAATCCAGCCTCTCCTCGAATCAAGTCCATTACCACCTGTGGTCAACCCCACAGACACATTAAACAAATTGTACATGCTGTTCATTCAAAATGCATATTTTCTCAAATATAAATTACTATTATAATATATTAGCATATTGTGCATATATAGGCATAGGTTAAGTTAGGTTAGGTATTTAGGTTCTGGTGGCGGATATTTGTATTTGAAGTACAAGGGTGAATCATTTATTGCGTTGTAGTTGCAACAAAAGTCGTCAGTGAAGCACCGAAAGTGCTTCAAAACGAAGCACTTGTTCCGAAAGTGTTCGAACGTCATCAATTGTGAGTTGTGTGTAAACCGTTTTCATTCATAAACAGGGGGTTTGGCGGGTGCATGGAATCACTTTTGGGTCTTTGTTTGGAGGACGGGCTGTATAATCAGCTTCAAGTACGTGGCAGTCTAATACTAGAGACACTAGTATTTGAAGGTGTGGGTGGATAGACACTTGCCGTTTGGTAACAATAACATTCATTCACAAAACGTAATAATAACAATACAAGGCAACAATGGTTTAACGTTACGTTTAAAGTCCGTAGTGGCACGCAGCAATCCTATACAATTCAGCCAGTATAGTCGAACTTCAGTTCAGACTGCTCGCGGCTCCTCAACATGAACACAGTGGATCACAGTGAGTGATCACTCAGACGCAAGTAGAAGTGCTTAACGACTGCTGCAAAACAATATAAATAACAATAACAAAACACAACAGACAGACCCGTCACAGAGACAGTCTTCAGTGCACCAAGCACATTAAAGCTCGTCTCTCTGGGTAGCAGTCAAAACACTCAATGACGTTACAGTACTGTGTTAAACACAAGACAATTGATCTAATCTATTGCAATAAAAACAACAAGTTTACCACAATTTCGTTAATTACTGTCTCCTGGGGAGCCAATCAAAAGCAGGGTAATATACGTTAAATCGAGATCTGTCCACACAGACAGCCAGGCAATCAAACACTGCTTATCAACGGAAATTAGTTATACACTGGATAATTAGCAATCAATGAGTAATTACTGTCACACTGACAGTCAATAAATCACAAAGAATTGTGTTAACACTGAGCTGATCACTTAGATCATTTGACAACCACGAATTAGTCAACACGTTGCTAATTACCTTACACTTTACTAATTACAATGATGTGGACTCTACACTGTAATTTAACCAGAACACAGATCATTTACCATAAATACCACAGGCAGACAAGTTGTTCAGTCTTGCCCTCTGAGAGATGTTGACCCCAGGATGTCCTCAACACACTGAATCTTCCTCCCCCACTACTGACCTCTCAGACGCTGACCTAGGCTAGTTGCCAGATTAATCTTTGAAAATGATTACTACTAAATTCCTGTATTCTTCACTAATACAGGTGACTTTATTATCCCAAATCAATTGGGAATAATCTAGATACTCGAGCCAGGCTAATTACAATATTCACTAGCACTTGCATTTCACTAATTTACATGACAAACAAGTTGGTAGGGTACCTATTTTCCAGTGACGAAATATGTCTTATCTATTTCAGATCTTACTGAAGTCAAATGCTTCTTTGCTAACATACAAGACTTATTCATTAATCTCAATTGACGTTAGTTTTAACATAAGAACTTAACCTCGATTAATAATTCCTACTAGTTCTATAATACCGTCATAATTCTCCTAGTTCGATGACTCGACACGGGGGGGGGGGGGCAAGTAGCGCTGCTGTCTACAATGAGCTCTAATCCCTTGGGATGACGCAGACTACCAGTCAGGTCACTTCCAACTCTCTCTCAATATTTCATGTTAGATCGTATGGACTTTCAATATTAACAGTCCTACTGTTACGTGGTTTTCTCCTGGAACGAGAAAGAAAAAGTACATAAACGGAAATGACTATGCACAGTGGCGGTATCCATTTAAACGCACAATTACAGTACACTCAATTTAGTATAACTCGCAGTAATAATATATATATGTGAAGAAAGTGTAATATTACACACACTCAAGTCAATCTACAGTAATCACACAGATTTACTCTAATTGCCTTACTTATGCTTCCTCGTCCTGTGTAACTCTCCTGTTGCGGGCTAGTGAGAACAAAAGGGTGTAAGGCTGAATTGAATCAGCACAAGGACAAGTGCTCACGTTGATAACCGGATTACATTCAAACAATCTTTCTCACACTCTGTAAAACTCTGCCACTGATTGAAGATCAAGCACACGGACCGCACGTGCTAGATTCCTTGAACCAGGAACACGTGTGTGGTGGAGTAGCGTAGTTCACAGAAGGCTGTGGGAGGCTGGCGCATGGTGGTAGCCTCTGAGTTGTAAAGGTGAGATTCCTTTGCCCCAAGGTGGTGGGGGAGGAAAGTGTGCGTAGCATCACGACTATGGTATAGAGAGTAGGCGAGCACCCACCACTGGTGGGGTAGTGGTATAACAAGATGGACACCACGTGTTAAGCCCACGGGGTAAGTAAAAAATGAGTGGCTGGAAAATAAGTCACAACATTTCGTTAAATTACGTTATTCACTCGGATTTTGACTAGTTCACAGGGAATTTTATATCTTTAATTCCAACCAACAGTTTAGTGAGCGATATGTTGATGGATCGCTAAGATTAAAACGATGTTCACAGATTTGTAACTACAGTCCAGTTGTTCTGCAGGTGAACACGTGTGGAGTTACTCTTCACTGTATCTTTTATCTTGGTCAATATTCATTTGAGCGTCGTTGCGGTAACCGATTTTGACCACGGAATCGCGTAGCCGTGATTGACATACACTGTGATATATAGCCGTGATTGATATATAAATTACACACACACACACATATATATATATATATATATATATATATATATATATATATATATATATATATATATATATATATATATATATATATATATATATATATATATGCGAACAAGCCTGAATGGTCCCCAGGACAATATGCAACTGAAAGGCTGAAAGGACTGCGTTCACAGCACTAAATACTCTACTTGAAGCTTATTACTTTAAAAACTGAAGGTGAGTTATATATATATAACGCTGAAGGTGATATATATATATATATATATATATATATATATATATATATATATATATATATATATATATATATATAAATATATATATATAAAAATATATATAAAAATATATAAAAAGCTGAATATATTTAGCTTTATATATATAAATATATATAAAAAGCTGAAAGTGAGTTATATATATATATATATATATATATATATATATATATATATATATATATATATATATATATATATATATATATATATATATATATATATATATATATATATATATACATATGACAATGTGAGACCACGGAGGAAAATGAAACAGGAATTTCCTTAAGTACTTTCGTATATTAAATACATCTTCAGAAGGAAGATGAATTTAATATACGAAACTTCTGAAACTTCTGAATTTAATATACGAAACTTTCCTTCTGAAGATGTATTTAATATACGAAAGTACTTAAGGAAATTCCTGTTTCATTTTCCTCCGTGGTCTCACATTGTCATATATATATATATATATATATATATATATATATATATATATATATATATATATATATATATATATATATGTATATATATATATATATATATATATATATATATATATATATATATATATATATATATATATATATATATATATATATATATATATGTATACACTCGCATTCAGACGGGATTTTCTGTAACTGGCAAAAATTAAGGGAACACGTCCTCAAAGATCAAAAGCCGCTCACAGAATTATTGCCCAGGGCGGGAAACCTCCTAGCGGCCCCCCTCGACACTTCTTCATTGTTCTTCGAGGTTACCAATCAGACAACAGCATCTTGGAGGCCCAGTAGTGCCGCTTCCAGTGAAATCTTGACCCTCAGTCACATAACTCCTGTGACGTCACATCATACATGGGAATGTTTACACAGGCGAAGGAAACCGTTAGGGATTCTGGCCCAAAGTCCCTCTCGTTCCTTGCTGTCTCTAAGCAACTTCAGCTTAAACTTATGCTAATGCTGTAATTCCTTTCACAACAAGCCATCGCACCTTTACTGACCAGCTGAGGGCGTCTGTTCTCGATAGACTCCTAACCATAAATATCTAGCTCCCATATTAAGAAAACTAGAATGCGTGTACCCTTGAGCATCCTTGTGCACCCGCTGAAAGCAAAATGGCGTGGTGCTTTCTTCAATCAAAAATGTGTAAGCTAGCTGTAATTTTCCATTCCCTCACATACCCTCCTGTGCAGGACATGTGCTGAAGATGGAACCTGACGCAACTCCAGATTCAGCACGCCCACATTATCATCAACATTTTGTTGCTGTGCTGATTGTAGTGTGAGAGTTCCCGCTGTTGTCAAATTTCTCTGCTAATGAACCTTCCTTTTGCTGAAATCAGTTTCCTATATTATCGGATTGTCTTGAACGAGTTTGTGCACTATAGAGACTGGGATATCATCATGGTTTATCTCCTGCAAAATTCTCTCAGCAAGTTTGATTGATCGTTTTGGTCTATGCAGTCGGCATAAGTCGGCAAAATATTTATAATTTTTCTGTTGAGTTTTCGAGTGAGTGGATGATATGAATGCCACCAGATCAACAACTCGTTTACAAGATCTGAGATCTCTCACCTTGGTGCAACAAAATTCATCAGCAATCTTGCCAGATTTATGACAGGCACCGATGGGCAAAATCTTTGTGCTTGATGCCTCTCTCTGCATATAGCTCAACAATGACCTAGTATCTAACCCTGTATTGTCCCGGCAGGTCGAGGGTGGCGGCGGCAGGAGGCAGGACCATGACGCAGACGGAGGCTCTGCAGAAGAGCAATCTGGTGATACTCGCCGTGCCCTTTCAGCACGTCAGCACTCTCCCCTTCACCGAACTCAGCGGCAAAATCCTCGTCGACGTCAGTAACAGGTACTTACTTATATAATAACAGCAAATGAATGAAAATGTATTCACCTGCTTGTGCTTACAGGGCCGAGCATAAGTCGCTGCAATGGCTCCCTAACCCAATGGTACCCAACCACTTGGGCTGGACGGTAGAAGGACAGTCTCGCTATGCAGGTCGGTGTTCAATCCCCGACCGTCCAAGTGGCTGGGTACCATTCCTTTCCCACCTCTTTCCTATCTCTAATCCTTATCTCGATCCCTTCCAAGTGCTATTTACTCGTATTGGCTTAGCGCTTTCTCCCGATAGTTCCCTTCCCTAACCTCTTGTTTTATTAACATTCCTTCACTTATAACTATACATGTAATTAGCTTAACTACCTGCACTTTTAGTTCATCCCACTTGCTCTAACACTCAAGAAGTGCTTCCTAATATCAACTTGGCTCATCCCACTTGATATTTTCCACATACTTTCTTTATGTCCGTTTTTTTATTACTTTTATCCATTGGTAAAATTTTCCGCTAAAGATTGGAAACACGAGGTAGGAGGAATACACCCCGGGTCGTGGGGACACTGTGGATCGTGGGGACACCCCAGGTAGTGGGGACACCACGAGTCGTGGGGGACACCCCAGGTCGTGGGAACACCCCCCGAGTCGCGGGAACACCCAGGTCGTAGGGACACCACGAGTCATGGGGACGCCCCGGGTCGTAGGGACGCCCCGGGTCGTAGGGACGCCCCGGGTCGTAGGGACGCCCCGGGTCGTGGAGACTCTCCAAGTCGTGCGGACGTCCCCGAGTCGTGGGGACGCCCTGAGTCGTGCGGACGGCCCGGGCCATTTGGACGCCCCGTTTCCCAGGGACTCTCCGAGTCGTGCGGACGCCCCGGGTCGTGGGGACATCCGGCGGTCACTTCTAGATTGATGCTGAGGAATGTGTTCACAGTGAGGTCCCAGCACTTCGTTTTCGATCTTGCTAGACACAGAGACACAGAATCAGCTGGAAGCTACACAGTACTGCCACACACACATATAGACCGAAGACACACTCGAGACAAGGTATCAACGAGAAGCTGCACAAGGTATCAACGAGAAGCTGCCACACACACATATGGACCTGTGACACACTAGACACAGTAACAACGAGAAGCTGCACAGTACTGCCAAACACACATATAGACCGGTGCCACATTAGAGATAATATCAACGAGAAGCTGCATAGTAATGCCACACACGTAAACACCGGTGACACTAGACACAGTATCAACGAGAAGCTGCACAGTAAAGCAATACACACTTATAGACCGGCAATACTTTAGAGACACAATCAACGAGAAGCTGCACAGTACTGATGCACACACTTATAGACAGGTGACACACTAGAGATAGAATTAACGAGAAGCTGTACAGTACTGCCACACACACATAGAGAGCTGGGCACACTTTGCAAAGTTTTATGTCCCGGGGGTCATGGAGGCAGCGGCAGGAGTGCAGCCCAGTGAATCAAGGATAACGGGAGGTCAACATTTTTCCTGTAAATTCCGCCAAGAGTTTTGGTAGAGTAGTTTCACGTGAAATCAGACTTCTAGGATGGGTCACATATGACCTCTATGTCCCAGGAGAGGTCACAGGTGACCATGATGCCAAAGAGAAGTCACATGTGACCGTGATGCGCAGGAGAGGTTACATGTGACCTTCATGCCTAGGAGAGGTCACATGTGACCTCAGTTTCCAGAAGAGATCACCTGTGATAGTTATGCTTAAGATAAAAAATGATAGGTTCATGTTTCTTTGCTGTGGAGAAAATATAATTTCAATAGTTTCTCTCTGGCAATCTTCTCATGTTTATATAGTCATTCTTGGCCCTTTTGCATCTATTCCAGTTTACGTCTGTCCTTTGCCTTTTGTACTTCCTCTACTCCCTCCTGCTTTTTTTATTTGGCTCCTAGGAGTGCTTAATGAACCACGGGTTATTATTTCTCTTAATTGTTTCCCTTAATCGTGGTAAGAATCTCTCTTCTGCCTTTTTGCACCTCAGTTTTATTTCGTCTGTCATTTCCAGAACCGTCATCCCTCTGAGTTCCTCCTTCAATTGCACACTTCATAGATATTCTCTTACTTTAATGTAATCTTCTTTAAAACTCTTCTCTCAGTTCCCTGAACCCCCCCCCCCCCCCCCTTGTCTTATTAGCTCTGTTTTGAGTTCGATCATGTAGTCGAATATCAGGAAACAATGGTCACTTGTTCACAGTGGAATTACATGTTGCCAATGTCTTCCTCATTCTTGGTGAAGATCAAGTCCAATAGCCTTAGTGTATCTCCTCCCCTTTCTCTTGTGTCCTCCTTCCCATGTCTCTGGGGAATTTCTGGTATCTCAGTTAGTCTCTGATTTAGGTCCCTGATGACTAGCAGTTTAGGTCTCATTCTGTGTGCCTCTGTTAATGCTCTTTGCAATGCATCCATGCATCCTCTGTTGTTGTCATCATATTCCTGCCTGAGTCTCCTGTTATTTGGCGTGGGTTTGTAAATTGCCAGAACCACAATTCTTTTTCCATCTGGGTCGCGGGGATGCCCCGGGTCGTGGGGACATCTGGCTGTCACTTCCAGAGTATGTCTGAGGAATAGGTACACTGTAAGGTCCTATCGCTTCGTTATCGACCTTGCTAGACACAGTATCAGCTAGAAGCTTCACAATAATGCCACACACACACACACACACACACACACACACACACACACACACACACTTATAGACAGTTGACACACTTGACACAGTATCAACGAGAAGCTGAAATTTACCGCCACACACACTTATAGAGTGGAGACTCATTTATAGACCGTTGACACACTAGAGACACTGTCAACGAGAAGTAGCACAGTACTGCTGCACACACTTATTGACCGGACACACTAAAGACACAGTACCAACGAGAAGCTGCACAGTACTGCCACACACATATATATAGACCGGTGACACACTCGCGATAGTATCAACGAGAAGCTGCACAGTACGTATAATACGTACGAGAAGCTGTATAGTACGTACGTATCTATATTCACATATAGACCGGTGACACACTAGACACAGAATCAACGAGGAGCTGCACATCCACACACACACATATAGACCAGTGACACACAAGAGATGGTATCAACGAGAAGCTGAACAGTACAGCCAAACACACACACACACACACATATATACACCGATGACACAATAGACACATTATCAACGAGAAGCTGCACAGCACTGCCACACACACATGCGGAGCGGTGCACACTAAGGTTTAAGTCCCGGGTCATGGAGACAGCGGCAGGAGAGCAGTAAAGTGACTCAAGGGTTCACGCGAGGTCAACATTTTTCCTGTAAATTCCGCCAATAGTTTTGGTAGAGAAGTTTCACCTGAAATCTGACTTCCAGGATGGGTCACATATGACCTCTACGTCCAAGAGAGTTTTCTATTATTATTATTATTATTTTCTACCACAGACGTGGCCACACATTTACAATGCTAAGCAGCATATGTACATTTTCTTCTGTCTTCCATGGACAAGGTTAGAGATGTGTTAAACATATAGTTCAAGGGTTTATTGAACAATCAACCACAGAAGGTGATTCGATGTTTTTAAAATGCTAAGCTAACCTACATACGTAAATACATAGATACACATATTTACGTATGCCCTATCTTGAGGTTATCTTGAGATGATTTCGGGGCTTTTAATGTCCCTGTGGCCCGGTTCTCGACCAGGCCTCCACCCCTAGGAAGCAGCCCGTGACAGCTGTCTAACACCCAGGTACCTAATTTACTGCTAGGTAACAGGGGTATATGGTGAAAGAAACTCTGCCTATTGTTTCTCGCCGGCGCCCGGGATCAAACCCGGGACCACAGGATCACAAGTCCAGTGTGCTGTCCGCTCGGCCGACCGGCTCCGACATACATTATGTCCACCCTACATAAAGTGTTCGATGTGTCTTTTACATAGTCTCATTAATGTGTATTTACAAGGGTGAATGTAATTCTCATCAGTTTCCATATATACATTATACACATACACACACACACATATACGTACATATACATACATATATATACACACACATGCATTCACATACATTTGTCTCTTTTACTCTGACAAGGTGAGATAGCTGATAGAGAAACTAGTGTGCAATTAAGCACTTAATCACTGAAGGTGATGAAGGTGCTTTTACAAGCTCAGGTTATATAGTTACATCACATACATACATTGTATAATTGATACATTACATGGTCAATCTTGGGTACAAGTCCAATATATCATCAAGTGTTCCAGTACTCATATAGTAATTAAAGAGTTCAGCATACCTTAGCCCAGGAGGGCGAAAGTCAGTCAGTATGGGACATTCTACAATATAATGTTCAAGAGAGTGCATGTTTTCTCTTTCACAAAGTTGACACATTGTGTACTCGTCATTTGGGTTTTGAGAAAGCTGCCAGATACGTTTATATCCCAGGCGTATTCTGGCCATTTTAACATCACATTGTCGGGTTTTTGTTCTATTAGTCCTATATGTGAATGTCTCCTCACGATATCTATCATAATATTTAATGCTACAACTTTCAGGTCTTTGTGAATTTGTTAGGTCGGTAAGATCTTCATTAGATATTTGTTTAAGTATTCTATTTGTCAATGCTAATGAAACACTAATATAAATTTCTACCACTAATTTTCTTCAGGCTGTCTTTGCAAGCATATCAACAGTGTCATGCCTTGAGATGCCAACATGTGATGGTATCCATAGGAATTTAATTTCAAATCTGATTTCTTTAGCAGTTAAAACATTCATTCGAATATCACTGACTATTTTCTGGGTGTCACTACTATGTGCGTTCAATGCCAGGAGTGCACTCTGCGAGTCACAGTATATAAGTCCACTGCCTTTGTCTTTTAAAAATTCAGTGGCAAGGTATATGCCTGCAAGTTCGGTCTGAGTTGTATTTGCCCAGTCATTGACGCGCTTCATTGCTGTATGTACGAGAGAAGATTGTTCAAATATGTTACATGCACATCCGGTACATCGTCCACCTTCTTCTACAGAGCCGTCGGTATAGCACTGATACACATCGTTACCCATACTCTGAGTACTTTCAGTGATGCTTTTCAGTGTTAACTGCTTTAATAATGTAGAGTGCACACTATCTTTCTTGGGCGCATTTACAAAATCAACTGATAGATCCCAGTTATCCCATGGAGTAATTGGTTGATTAATCATTAATTGAGTTTTGTACATATTTACTATTTTGATGGAGTTGGCTACCTTGTAGAACCAATATACATAATCAGATTTCGTTCTTCTTCTATAGATCTCAGGTGAGTGCAGCAAATTAGACACTTTAGCTTGAAACTTCATGTGTTGTCTAGATCTACTTAATGCCTTCCCGCCGAAAACTGTGCCAATACACAACATTCCCTCACTTATAGTAGATAATTTTAACTCTGCTCTCATATTAACTATTCTCGTGAACTTTGAAGCCCCAAGGATGAGACGCATAGCTTCATTTTGCAAGGTTTCAAGAGATTTCAGCTCTTTGTCTGTATACAGTGTGAGATGTAGAGCATTGTAGAGCATCACAGAGCGTATAAATGATACATAAAACATTCTAGCAAGTCTCACGTTAATTCCATGATTGACACCAACAAGGACTCGCAAGGGCTTTAATCTCTCCCAAAGTCTCCTCTTGAGAGAAGAAAGGTACCCAGGGTCGTTAATGGGGACACCAAGGTATCTGTAAGACTCGCAATTCTCAAGTGCTCGCCCATCTATATGATAATTGGCTGGAGGAATACCACAGCCAATGAGGGCACGTGTTTTCTGTACAGAGATAAGGAGGCCACATTCCTCAGCTCTAGTAGCAAAAGCATCGAGCAGAACTTGCATTCTAGGCTCAGAGACAGCCTTTAAACATATATCATCAGCATAACAAATGACAGTGTCTTCATTATTAGTTGGAAGATCTTTAATAAGTTTATGCATCAGAACGTTGAACAACAAGGGGCTGAGGACCCCTCCTTGTGGAGTTCCCAGTTCAAAGTGTTTGCTCTCTGTGCTTTTAACACCATTAAACAAAATATATGCTGTTCGATTAGACAAATAGCCCTTTATCCATTTCAGTAATTTTCCTTGTATTCCCAGCTTGGCAAATTGTTCAAGTATGATTTCTCTGTTTGCTGTATCAAAAGCTGCTGCTAGGTCGATGAAAACTGTTTGAGGGGAAGCTTCAATATGTGCGAAGTACTCAGCAAAACAGTGTTGTGTACTGAGCCCAGGCATAAATCCAAACAGTTGGGGTGACAGGTGCCCGTGTATACGATACATGAGCCGGTTAAGAACAATGCGTTCAAGCAAGCCCAGAAGAGGTCACATGTGACTGTGATGCCCAGGAGAGGTAACCTGTGACCTCCAGTCCCAGGAGAGGTAACCTGTGACCTCCAGTCCCAGGAGAGGTAACCTGTGACCTCCAGTCCCAGGAGAGGTAACCTGTGACCTCCAGTCCCAGGAGAGGTAACCTGTGACCTCCAGTCCCAGGAGAGGTAACCTGTGACCTCCAGTCCCAGGAGAGGTAACCTGTGACCTCCAGTCCCAGGAGAGGTAACCTGTGACCTCCAGTCCCAGGAGAGGTAACCTGTGACCTCCAGTCCCAGGAGAGGTAACCTGTGACCTCCAGTCCCAGGAGAGGTAACCTGTGACCTCCAGTCCCAGGAGAGGTAACCTGTGACCTCCAGTCCCAGGAGAGGTAACCTGTGACCTCCAGTCCCAGGAGAGGTAACCTGTGAGAGTTATGTCTCGGATAAAAATGAGAGGTTCATGTATCTTTGCTTTGGAGACAATATAATTTTCATAGTTTCTTTCTGGCAATCTTCTCATGTTTATGCAGTCATTCTTGGCCCTTTTGCATCTATTCCAGTTTACGTCTGTCCTTTGCCTTCTGTACTTCCTCTACTCCCTCCTGCTTTTTTTATTTTGCCTCCTAGGAGTGCGTAATGAACCACGGGTTATTATTTCTCTTAATTGTTTCCCTTAATCGTGGTAAGAATCTCTCTTCTGCCTTTTTGCACCTCAGGTTTACTTGGTCTATCATTTCCAAGACCGTTATTCCTTCTGAGTTCCTTCTCTCATTATATACTTCCAAGATACTCTCTTATGTATTGTCCTTTTTATAGTCTACTCTCAGTTCCCCTGACCCCTTGTCTTATGGGTACTATTTTGAGATCGATTATGTAGTCGAATACCAGGACACAATAGCCACTTGACTCAGAGTTGTATTTCAAGTTGTCAATGTCTTCCTCATTCTGGGTGAAGATCAAGTCCAATAGCCTTAGTGTATCTCCTCCCTTTCTCTTGTGTTGCCCTTCACATGCCTTTGGAGGATTTCTGGTATCCAAGTTAGTCTCTCCACGATTTAGGTCCCCGATGACTAGACGTTTAGGTATCATTCTGTGTGCCACTGTTGCTGCTCTCTGCCTCATCCATGCATGATTTGTTGTTGTTATCATATGCCTGCCTGAGTCTTCGGTTGTTCGGCAGTGTGGTTGAAACTTGCCAGAACCACAATTCGTATTCAATCTGGGTCGAAGGGACACTCCGGGTCGCGAGGGACACCCCGAGACGTGGGGACACCCCGGGTCTTGGGAACGCCACTGATCATGGGGATGCCCTACGTTGTGGGGACGTCCCGGGTCGTGGGGACACCCTGGGTCGTGAACACCCCGGGTCGTGGGGACACCCTGGGTCGTGGGGACACCACGGGTCGTGGGAACACCCCGGGTCGTGGGGACACCCTGGGTAGTGGGGACACCCCGGGTCGTGGGGACACCCTGGGTAGTGGGGACACCCCGGGTCGTGGGGGACATCCCGGGTCTTGGGAACGCTACTGGTCGTTGGGACGCCCCAAGTTGTGGGGACGCCCCGGGTCGTGGGGACAACTAGCGGTCACTTCCAGAGTGAGGCTGAGGAATCGGTACACAGTGAGGTCCCAGCGCTTCGTTCACGTCCTTGCTAGACACAGTATCAGCTGGACTGCACAGTACTGTCAACACACCCTATAGAACGGTAACACACACTAGATACAGAGCATTAACGAGAATCTGCATAGTAATGTTACACCTACAAATAGACCGGTGACACTAGAAATAGTATCAACAAGAAGCTGCACAATACTGCCACACACACTTATAGACTGGTGACACACTAGACACTGTATCAACGAGAAGCTGCACAGTACTGCCACAAATATATAGGCCATGACACACTGTACACAGTATCAACGAGAAGCTGCACAATACTGCCATACACTTATAGGCTGGTGACACACTAGACACTGAATCATCGAGAAGCTGCACAGTACTGCCAAACACATATATAGGCCGGTGATACACTACAGATAGTATCAACGAAGCATCACACAACTAACACACACTTACAGATCGGTGACACACTAGACACATTATCAATGAGAAGCGGCACAGTACTAAGTACTACCACACACACACATAGAGATCGGTGACACACTAGACACATTATCAAGGAGTATCAACGAGAACCGGCACAGTACTAAAACACATTTTTAGACCGGAAACACTAGAGACACAGTATCAACGAGAATATGCACAGTACTGCCAGACACACATATAGACCAGAAACACTAGACACAAAGCAACGAGATGCTGCACAGTACTGCAACCCTCACTTACAGACCGGTGACACACTAGACACAGTATTTGCGTGAAACTGCACAGCTGTGCCACCAACACTTATAGACCGGAGACACGAGAGACACAGTATCAATGAGAAGTTGCACAGTACTGCCACACACACACACATATATAGACCGGAGACACTATATACACAGTATCAACAAGAAGGTGCACAGTTCTGCCACCCATATTATATAACCGATAGCACACTAGACATAGTATCAATGAGAAGCTGCACAATACTCCAACACACACTTATAAACCGGAGATACACTAGACACAGTATTAACGAGAAGCTGCACAGTGCTGCCACACACACAGATAGACCAGAGACATCAGAGAGACACAGTAGCAAAGAGAAGTTACAAAGTTCTCCCGAAACACATTTATAGTCCGGTGACACACTAGATACACAGTATCAATGAGAAGCTGAACAGTACTGGCACACACACTTCTAGACCAGAGTCACTAGAGACACAGTATCAACGAAAAGCTGCACAGTTCTGTCAAACGCACACTTATAAACCAGTGACACACTAGAGATAGTATCAACGAGAAGCTGCACAGCTCATGAACACGAGGATTTCTAGTATTCCAGTCAGTCTCTCCTTGATTTAGGTCCCCAATGTCTAGAAGTTTTGTTCTCATTCTGTGTGCTACTGTTGCTGCTCTCTGTCACATCCATGCAGCCTTTGTTGTTGTCATCATATTCCTGCCTGAGTCTTCTGTTAATTAGCGGGAGGTTGTAAATTACCAGAACCACAATTTTTGTTGCATTTGGGTCGTGGGGACACTCTGGATACCCCGCATCATGAAGACACCTAGGGTCGCAGGAACGTCCCGGGTCGTGGGGACGCCCCGGGTCGTAGGGGACGCCCCGGGTCGTGAGGATACCCTCCGTCGTGGGGACACCCTTGGGCATGGGGGACGCCCCGGGTTGTGGGGACATCCGGCGGTCACTTCCAGAGTGAGGCTGAGTAATGGGTTATCTTGAGGTTATCTTGAGATGATTTCGGGGCTTTAGTGTCCCCGCGGCCCGGTCCTCGACCAGGCCTCCACCCCCAGGAAGCAGCCCGTGACAGCTGACTAACTCCCAGGTACCTATTTACTGCTAGGTAACAGGGGCATTCAGGGTGAAAGAAACTTTGCCCATTTGTTTCTGCCTCGTGCGGGTATCGAACCCGCGCCACAGAATTACGAATCCTGCGCGCTATCCACCAGGCTACGAGGCCTCCCTAAACACACACACAGTGTGTGCACAGTGTACACAGTGCAGGGTACACAGTGAGGTCTCAGCGCTTCGTTCTCGACCTTGCTAGACGCAGTATCAACGTGAAGCTTCACAGTACTGCCACACCTTTTCACCTAGTTGTACTCACCATATTGCAATTCCTGGGGTTGAGCTTCGGTTCTTTGGCGACGCCTTCAACCATCAATCAACAAGCGTACAGGTTCTTGAGGCTATTGGGCTCTATCATATCTACACCTAAAACGGTGTATGGAGTTTGCTTCCACCACATCACGTCCTAATGCATTCCATGTGTGTGTGTGTGTTTGTATGTGTACTCACCTAGTTGTGTTTGCGGGGGTTGAGCTCTGGCTCTTTGGTCCCGCCTCTCAACCGTCAATCAACAGGTGTACAAATTCCTGAGCCTATCGGGCTCTATCATATCTACACTTGAAACTGTGTATGGAGTCAGCCTCCACCACATCACTTCCTAATGCATTCCATTTGTCCACCACTCTGACACTAAAAAAGTTCTTTCTAATATCTCTGTGGCTCATTTGGGCACTCAGTTTCCCCCTGTGTCCCCTTGTGCGTGTTCCCCTTGTGTTAAATAGACTGTCTTTATCTACCCTATCAATCCTCTTCAGAATCTTGAATGTGGTGATCATGTCCCCCCTAACTCTTCTGTCTTCCAGCGAAGTGAGGTTTAATTCCCGTAGTCTCTCCTCGTAGCTCATACCTCTCAGCTCGGGTACTAGTCTGGTGGCAAACCTTTGAACCTTTTCCAGTTTAGTCTTATCCTTGACTAGATATGGACTCCATGCTGGGGCTGCATACTCCAGGATTGGCCTGACATATGTGGTATACAAAGTTCTGAATGATTCTTTACACAAGTTTCTGAATGCCGTTCGTATGTTGGCCAGCCTGGCATATGCCGCTGATGTTATCCGCTTGATATGTGCTGCAGGAGACAGGTCTGGCGTGATATCAACCCCCAAGTCTTTTTCCTTCTCTGACTCCTGAAGAATTTCCTCTCCCAGATGATACCTTGTATCTGGCCTCCTGCTCCCTACACCTATCTTCATTACATTACATTTGGTTGGGTTAAACTCTAACAACCATTTGTTCGACCATTCCTTCAGCTTGTCTAGGTCTTCTTGAAGCCTCAAACAGTCCTCTTCAGTTTTAATCCTTCTCATAATTTTAGCATCGTCCGCAAACATTGAGAGAAATGAATCATTACCCTCTGGGAGATCATTTACATATATCAGAAACAGGGATAGGACCGAGTATAGAGCCCTGTGGGACTCCACTGGTGACTTCACGCCAATCGGAGGTCTCACCCCTCACCGTAACTCTCTGCTTCCTATTGCTTAGATACTCCCTTATCCACTGGAGCACCTTACCAGGTACACCTGCCTGTCTCTCCAGCTTATGTACCAGCCTCTTATGCGGTACTGTGTCAAAGGCTTTCCGACAATCCAAGAAAATGCAGTCCGCCCAGCCCTCTCTTTCTTGCCTAATCTTTGTCACCTGATCGTAGAATTCTATCAAGCCTGTAAGGCAAGATTTACCCTCCCTGAACCCATGTTGGCGATTTGTCACGAAGTCCTTCTCTCCAGATGTGTTACCAGGTTTTTTCTCACGATCTTCTCCATCACCTTGCATGGTATACAAGTCAAGGACACTGGCCTGTAGTTCATTGCCTCTTGCCTGTCACCCTTTTTGTATATTGGGACCACATTCGCCGTCTTCCATATTTCTGGTAGGTCTCCCGTCTCCAGTGACTTACTATACACTATGGAGAGTGGCAAGCAAAGTGCCTCTGCACACTCTTTCAGTACCCATGGTGAGATCCCATCTGGACCAACAGCCTTTCTAACATCCAGATCTACAGGTGTCTCTTGACCTCCTCTCTCGTAATTTCGAATTCTTCCAAGGCCGCCTGGTTTACCTCCCTTTCTCCTAGCACAGTGACCTCACCTTGTTCTATTGTGAAGACCTCCTGGAACCTCTTGTTGAGTTCTTCACACACCTCTCTGTCATTCTCTGTATACCTGTCCTCGCCTGTTCGAAGTTTCAATACCTGTTCTTTCACGGTTGTTTTCCTTCTGATGTGACTGTGGAGTAGCTTTGGTTCGGTCTTGGCTTTGTTTGTTATACCATTTTCAAAACTTTTCTCTGCTTCTCTTCTCACCCTGACGTACTCATTCCTGGTTCTCTGGTATCTCTCTCTCCTTTCTGGTGTTCTGTTATTCCGCAAGTTCCTCCACGCCCTTTTGTTCAGTTTCTTCGCTTCCATACATGCCCTATTATACCATGGATTCTTCTGCTGCTTCTCGGATTTTTCCCTTTGGGACGGGATGAACCTGTTTACTGCCTCCTGACACTTTTGGGTAACATAGTCCATCATACCCTGTACAGACTTATCTCTGAGGTCTGTGTCCCAAGGTATTTCACTTAGGAAACTTCTCATCTGTTCATAATTTCCCTTTCGGTATGCCAGCCTTTTGATTCCTAGTTCTTTTTTGGGGGAGATAAGTCCTAGCTCTACCAGGTACTCAAAGTTCAATACACTGTGGTCACTCATTCCCAAGGGCGCTTCCATCTTAACTTCTCTTATATCCCACTCATTTAGGGTAAATATCAAATCAAGCATTGCTGGTTCATCTTCTCCTCTCATTCTTGTTGGTTCTTTGATGTGCTGGCTTAGAAAGTTTCTTGTTGCCACGTCCAAGCAGCTTAGCCCTCCATGTTTCTGGTCCTCCATGCGTGTCTCTGTTATTCCAATCTATCTTCCCATGGTTGAAGTCTCCCATAATTAGTAGTCCAGATCCTTTCCTGCTAGCAACAGAAACTGCTCTTTCTATTATGTTAATGGTGGCCATGTTGTTTCTATCATATTCCTGTCTAAGTCTTCTGTCATTTGGTGGTGGATTATATATGACTACGACTATAATTTTTTCCCTCCATTTGTTATGGTACCTGCTATGTAGTCACTGAAACCTTCACAGCCCTGAATATCCATCTCCTCAAGATCCCAGCCTTTTCTTACCAGCATAGCTACACCACCCCCACCTCTTGCTTCCCTCTCTTTCCTCATAACATAATAGTCCTGTGGGAACACTGCGTTTGTTATCGTTTTCGTGATCTTTGTTTCTGTGAGGGCTATTATGTCTGGGTTTTCCTCTAGTACCCGTTCTCCAAGCTCATTTGCTTTATTTGTAATTCCATCTATGTTAGTGTACATCGCTTTGAGGCTCACTTTCTTCTGTCCCTTCTCAAATCGCCTCCTTGGTAAGTGTACTGCTGGTGGGGGAGGCTGTTCCATGGGTGTGAGGACCTGTGAGGTGGATAACAGGGTCTCAGAGAATACTGGGATGAGGGGCGGGGGGTCCAGTGAAGGGGGAGGGACAGGGAGGGTATGGGGTGAAAGGGGAGGGAGGACGGGAAGGAAAGGGGGGGAGGGAGGACTCGGGAGGAGGGGAGGGGTAGAAGGGTGGGGATTGGGTGTGGGGGGAGGGAGATTTGGCTGAACATTTGAGTGGGGGCAGGGAGGGTTTGGGGTAGGGGGGTTTTCTATGCAGAGGAGGGAGGCGGGGTTGTCCTCCCTTCTGGTGTTACTGGGTAGCTGGTTGTGGGTTCCCCTCTCGCTTCTGGGGGTGTTGTGTTGGGAGCTGTGACTTCCTGGTTTTTCCCTCTCGCCCTGCGCCTCTTCCTTACTTCTGCCGCCACGGCTCTCTCCTCCCTTGTCATGTCTCTCTGGAGGAATACTTTTTTTTAATTTTCCCACGTTTTTCAGGGAGCTCTTCCTTGATAGGATCTTCTCCTTTGTGCTCTCGTTTGCAAACACTATCTTTATCATTCGGTCTCGGTCTTTGTTGTACCAACCTAGCCTGAAAACCTTCTCAATGCTATGCTCAGCCTCTTCCATGTCTACTGCCTTTAGTACTTCATTCACTGCTGCTTTGTCCTTGTCATTCCACTCTGTCCTATTAGAGCCTTCCTGCTTTTTAATACCCACAGCAACCACTGATCTGTTCCTTTCCAGCAGTTGGCTAGTGGGGCGTGCCGCCTCCTGTGAGGTGGCTGCTTTCATGGCCACCTCCATCACTGCAGTCATTACTTCAGAGTTATTTTTTTTAGTATTTCCGCAAATGTTGCTTTTATTGTGGCATTCTCATCCAAAAAGCTATTACCACCTTCTCCCAGGATGGTTTTCTGATTCTCAGCCTTGATACCATTCTCTTTGAGGGCTCTAATCTCCTCCTTTGCTGCTGTCAGCTCTCTTTTCAGGTTGCTTATTTTGTTCTTCATTTCCTGCATCATTTCTTGCATCTCACTCTTGATGTCCTCCAGAAACTGGGCGAACATTTCCTTCATTTCATCACCTTGGCTCTTCCATGTTCCCCTGGTACCTCTGGCTGCCATGCTTGACCCTGTTCCTATACTTGTGCTGTGAAAGGATTTGTCAGGAGGGCAGAGCGGGATGGGGGAGGGAGAGAGAGAGAGGAAGAGAGAGAGGAAGAGAGAGAGAGAAGGGAGTGATAAAGGGAGAGATAAATGGGTGGGTGGGGAGGATCCGACCCTTCCACTGAAGTGAGAAGAAAGTAGAAGGGGAGGGGGGGAGGAGATGGAGAGAGAGGCGGGAGGGAGAGCAGGAGAGAGAGGAGAGGGAGAGAGATGGAGAGGGAGAGAGCGGGTGAGGGAGAGAACGGGTGAAGGAGAGAGGGGGGGAGGTGTGTGTGTATATGTGTGTAGATGTGTGTGTGTGTGTGTGTGTGTGGGCAGAGAGGGAGGGGGAAGGAAAGAGAGGGAGAGAGAGAGAAAGAGAGAGAGAGAGAGAGAGAGAGAGAGAGAGAGAGAGAGAGAGAGAAGAGAGAGAGAGAGAGAGAGAGAGAGAGAGAAGAGAGAGAGAGAGAGAGAGAGAGAGAGAGAGAGAGAGAGAGAGAGAGAGAGAGAGAGAGAGAGAGAGAGAGAGAGAGAGAGAGAGAGAGAGAGGGAGAGCAGGAGAGAGATAGAGAGTGGGAGAGAGAGTGGGAGAGAGGGAGTGGGAGAGGGAGAGAGGGGAAGAGAGTGGGGAGAGGAAGAGTGTGTGTATGGGCAATGCGGGGGACTGGGGGTGGGGGGGGGGCGTTGATGGCGTCCAGGTCAGTTCAGGTCAGATGGGGGGGTCAAGAGGGGGGGGGATAGTAAGGTCCTGATCCCAGGTGTTAATGCCTTTTCCCCTGACTGATCGATTGTGTGTACTCACCTAGTTGTGTTTGCGGGGGTTGAGCTCTGGCTCTTTGGTCCCGCCTCTCAACCGTCAATCAACAGGTGTACAGATTCCTGAGCCTATCGGGCTCTATCATATCTACATTTGAAACTGTGTATGGAGTCAGCCTCCACCACATCACCCCCTAATGCATTCCATTTGTCAACCACTCTGACACTAAAAAAGTTCTTTCTAATATCTCTGTGGCTCATTTGGGCACTCAGTTTCCACCTGTGTCCCCTTGTGCGTGTTCCCCTTGTGTTAAATAGACTGTCTTTATCTACCCTATCAATTCCCTTCAGAATCTTGAATGTGGTGATCATGTCCCCCCTAACTCTTCTGTCTTCCAGCAAAGTGAAGTTTATTTCCCGTAGTCTCTCCTCGTAGCTCATACCTCTCAGCTCCGGTACTAGTCTGGTGGCAAATCTTTGAACCTTTTCCAGTTTAGTCTTATCCTTGACTAAATATGGACTCCATGCTGGGGCTGCATACTCCAGGATTGGCCTGACATATGTGGTATACAAAGTTCTAAATGATTCTTTACACAAGTTTCTGAATGCCGTTCGTATGTTGGCCAGCCTGGCATATGCCGCTGATGTTATCCGCTTGATATGTGCTGCAGGAGACAGGTCTGGCGAGATATCAACCCTCAAGTCTTTTTCCTTCTCTGACTCCTGAAGAATTTCCTCTCCCAGATGATACCTTGTATCTGGCCTCCTGCTCCCTACACCTATCTTCATTACATTACATTTGGTTGGGTTAAACTCTAACAACCATTTGTTCGACCATGCCTTCAGCTTGTCTAGGTCTTCTTGAAGCCTCAAACAGTCCTCTTCTGTTTTAATCCTTCTCATAAATTTAGCATCGTCCGCAAACATTGAGAGAAATGAATCGATACCCTCCGGGAGATCATTTACATATGTCAGAAACAAGATAGGACCGAGTACAGAGCCCTGTGGGACTCCACTGGTGACTTCACGCCAATCGGAGGTCTCACCCCTCACCGTAACTCTCTGCTTCCTATTGCTTAGATACTCCCTTATCCACTGGAGCACCTTACCAGCTACACCTGCCTGTCTCTCCAGCTTATGTACCAGCCTCTTATGCGGTACTGTGTCAAAGGCTTTCTGACAATCCAAGAAAATGCAGTCCGCCCAGCCCTCTCTTTCTTGCTTAATCTTTGTCACTTGATCGTAGAATTCTATTAAGCCAGTAGGCAAGATTTACCCTCCCTGAACCCATGTTGGCGATTTGTCACGATGTCCTTCTCTCCAGATGTGTTACCAGGTTTTTTCTCACGATCTTCTCCACCACCTTGCATGGTATACAAGTCAAGGACACTGGCCTGTAGTTCATTGCCTCCTGCCTGTCGCCCTTTTTGTATATTGGGGACCACATTCGCCGTCTTCCATATTTCAGGTAGGTCTCTTGTCTCCAGTGACTTACTATACACTATGGAGAGTGGCAAGCAAAGTGCCTCTGCACACTCTTTCAGTACCCATGGTGAGATCCCATCTGGACCAACAGCCTTTCTAACATCCAGATCCAGCAGGTGTCTCTTGACCTCCTCTCTCGTAATTTCGAACTCTTCCAAGGCCGCCTGGTTTACCTCCCTTTCTCCTAGCACAGTGACCTCACCTTGTTCTATTATGAAGACCTCCTGGAACCTCTTGTTGAATTCTTCACACACCTCTCTGTCATTCTCTGTATACCTGTCCTCGCCTGTTCGAAGTTTCAATACCTGTTCTTTCACTGTTGTTTTCCTTCTGATGTGACTGTGGAGTAGCTTTGGTTCGGTCTTGGCTTTGTTTGCTATATCATTTTCAAAACTTTTTTCTGCTTCTCTTCCCACCCTGACGTACTCATTCCTGGTTCTCTGGTATCTCTCTCTGCTTTCTGGTGTTCTGTTATTCCGGAAGTTCCTCCACGCCCTTTTGTTCAGTTTCTTCGCTTCCATACATGCCCTATTATACCATGGATTCTTGTGTGTGTGTGTGTGTGTGTGTGTGCGTGTGTGCGTGTGTGTGTGTGTGTCTGTTTTAGCGTGTGCACACTTGTGTGCGTGTATACATACGTGGGCGGGCGTGCGTGTATGTGTCAAGATATCCCATATGCGTTACCTCTGCCTAAATGAGCCACCCTGAGATTTTTAAATATATATGATATCCTGAACAAGAATTTGATAATATTTTACCTCAATCTGTACACCTGATTAATTGACCAGAGAGGGGGTACATACCAGTCTCCTCTTCGCTCACACAACCAGATGAGTAAGGCCGATGTATGATGACGATGGTTATCCGTCGTTGTCTCCCACTAGGTGATTCACTAAGTGCTGGTAGATTGATTAGGTCGGTTTTTCTCTGTCTACACAAAGCTCTGGAGTCAGTCACTGTATCGTTGTGTGACAGTTCACTAATTCACTGTACCACTGATCACAGTCACCACTCAACAACACAATCAGGTAGTTCCACGGCGGGGGGTCCCACCCGGTCAGGTCACACACTTACATGCACCGGCGATGCCCTAGCTCCACTTTGGTTTCTTCGCCAAATCTTCGCACTATCGCTAGCGATATGACTATGCTATGTTGCACCCTGCTAGCTACGCACTGCGAGAGGCCAAATACTATGATCTAGCCTCTATACTCTTTCAATGTCCCGAGAAATTGACGAATTTCCGCAGACCTCACTAATAGTGTGTGTCTCCTACCATCTCCCGGCCTACTGTGTGTGTGTGTGTGTGTGTGTGTGTGTGTGTGTGTGTGTGTGTGTGTGTGTGTGTGTGTGTGTGTACTCACATAGTTGTATTCACCTATTTGTGCTTGCGGGGGTTGAGCTCTGGCTCTTTGGTCCCGCCTCTCAACCGTCATCCAACAGTTGTACAGGTTCCTGAGCCTATTGGGCTCTATCATATCTACACTTGAAACTGTGTATGGAGTCAGCCTCCACCACATTACTTCCTAATGCATTCCATTTGTCAACCACTCTGACACTAAAAAAGTTCTTTCTAATATCTCTGTGGCTCATTTGGGCACTCAGTTTCCACCTGCATCCCCTAGTGCGTGTGCCCCTTGTGTTAAATAGCCTGTCTTTATCAACCCTGTCGATTCCCTTGAGAATCTTGAATGTGGTGATCATGTCCCCCCTAACTCTTCTGTCTTCCAACGAAGTGAGGTTTAATTCTGTAGTATCTCTTCGTAGTTCATACCTCTCAGCTTGGGTACTAGTCTGGTGGCAAACCTTTGAACCTTTTCCAGTTTAGTCTTATGCATGACTAGATATGGACTCCTTGCTGGAGCCGCATACTCCAGGATTGGTCTGACATATGTGGTATATAATGTTCTCAAAGATTCCTTACACAAGTTTCTAAAGGCCGTTCTTATGTTAGACAACCTGGCATATGCTGCTGATGTTATCCTCTTGATATGAGCTTCAGGGGGACAGGTCTGGCATGTTGTTAACCCCCAGGTCTTTCTCTCTCTCTGACTCTTGAAGTATTTCATTCCCCAAATGATACCTTGCATCTGGTCTCCTGCTTCCTACCCCAATCTTCATTACGTTACATTTTCTTGGGTTTAACTCTAACAGCCATTTGTTCGACCATTCCTGCAGCTTATCCAGGTCTTCTTGAAGCCTCAAGCTGTCCTGCTCTGTCTTAATCCTTCTCATAATTTTGGCGTCGTCAGCAAACATTGAGAGGAATGAGTCTATACCCTCTGGGAGATCATTTACGTATATCAGAAACAGGATAGGTCCAAGTACAGAGCCCTGTGGGACTCCAATGGTGACTTCACGCCATTCTGAGGTCTCACCCTTCAGTGTAACTCTCTGCTTCCTATTGCTTAGGTACTCCCTTATCCACTGGAGCGCCCTACCTAGTTACTCCTGCCTGTTTCTCCAGCTTATGCATCAACCTTTTATGGGGTACTGTGTCAAAGGCTTTCCGACTGTCCAAAAAAATTCAGTCCGCCCATCCTTCTCTTTCTTGCTTAATCTTTGTCACCTGATCGTAGAATTCTATCAAGCCTGTAAGGCAAGATTTACCCTCCCTGAACCCATGTTGATGGGTTGTCACGAAGTCTCTTCTCTCCAGATCTATTACTAGGTTTTTTCTCACAATCTTCTCCATCACCTTGCATGGTATACAAGTTAAGGACACTGGCCTGTAGTTTAGTGCCTCTTGTCTGTCACCCTTTTTGTATATTGGTACTACATTAGCAGTCTTCCATATTTCTGGTAGGTCTCCCGTTTCCAGTGACCTACTATACACTATGGAGAGTGGCAAGCAAAGTGCTCCTGCACACTCTTTCAATACCCATGGTGAGATTCCGTCTGGTCCAACAGCTTTTCTCACATCCAGCTCCAATAGGTGCTTCTTGACCTCATCACTTGTAATTTCGAACCTATCCAAGGTCACAGGGTTTGCTGCCACCTCTCCTAGCGCCGTGACTTCTCCCTGTTCTATTGTAAAGACCTCCTGGAACCTTTTGTTGAGTTCTTCACACACCTCTTTGTCATTTTCTGTGTACCTGTCCTCGCCCACACAAATTTCCATCACCTGTTCCTTCACTGTTGTCTTCCTCCTGATGTGACTGTGTAGTAGCTTTGGTTCGATCTTGGCTTTATTAGCTAAATCATTTTCATACCTTTTCTCAGCTGCTCTTCTCACACTAACATACTCGTTCCTGGTTCTCTGGTATCTTTCTCTCTATTTTCTGGTGTTCTGTTATTACAGTAGTTCCTCCATGCCCTTTTGTTCAGCTCCTTTGCTGTTATACATTCCCTATTAAACCACGGATTCTTCCTTTGCTTCTCTGTTTTTTCCTGTCGGGCTGGGACAAACCTGCTTACAGCCTCCTGACATTTTTGGGTGACATAGTCCATCATTGTCTTGTACGGACTTGGTTCAGAGGTCTGTGTCCCACTGTATGTCCCATTAGTTGTGTGTGTGTGTGTGTACTTACTCAATCACGCACTCGCACGTACTTGCATGAGTTCTCGCGCACTCACATGAATGCATGTGAGTGCGTGTGTGTGTATGTGTGTGTGTGTTTACTAGTTGTGTTTACTAGTTGTGTTTTTGCGGGAGTTGAGCTTTGCTCTTTCGGCCCGCCTCTCAACTGTCAATCAACTGTTTACTAACTACTTTTTTTTTTTTTTTCACACACCACACACACACACACACACACACACACAGACACACACACCCCAGGAAGCAGCCCGTGACAGCTGACTAACTCTCAGGTACCTATTTACTGCTAGGTAACAGGGGCACTTAGGGTGAAAGAAACTTTGCCCATTTGTTTCTGCCTCGTGCGGGAATCGAACCTGCGCCACAGAATTACGAGTCCTGCGCGCTATCCACCAGGCTACGAGGCCCCCAGGGCCTCGTAGCCTGTAGTGGGCCTGTGTGTGTGTGTGTGTGTGTGTGTGTGTGTGTGTGTGTGTGTGTGTGTGTGTGTGTGTGTGTGTGTGTGTGTGTGTGTGTGTGTGTACGTGTGTGTATGAGTGTGTATGAGTGTATGCATGGGTGTGTGTGTATTTATGTGTGTGTGTTTGTGTGTGTGTGTACTCACCTAATTGTGCTTGCGGGGGATGAGCTTTGGCTCTTTGGTCCCGCCGCTCAACTGTCAATCAACTGATGTACAGATCTCTGAGCCTACTGGGCTCTATCATATCTACATTTGAAACTGTGTATGGAGTCAGCCTCCACCACATCACTGCCTAATGCATTCCATCTGTTAACTACTCTGACACTGAAAAAGTTCTTTCTAACGTCCCTGTGGCTCATTTGGGAACTCAGTTTCCACCTGTGTCCCCTTTTTCCCGTAGCACCCGTGTTAAACAGTTTATATTTATCTACCCTGTCAATTCCTCCGAGAATTTTGTAGGTAGTGATCATGTCTCAAACTCTTCTGTCTTCTAGTGTCGTGAGGTGCCTTTCCCGCAGCCTTTCTATGTAACTCATGCCTCTTAGTCCTGGGACTATTCTAGTGTTATAGTCCTGGGACTATTCCAAGCTTCGCCTTGTGCTTGGCAAGGTACGGGCTCCGTGCTGGGGTCGCATACTCCAGGATTGGTCTTACATATGTGGTATACAAGGTTCTGAATGATTCCTTACACAGGTTCCTGAAGCCAGCCTCGTATATGCGGCAGATGTTATTCTTTTGATGTGGGCTTCAGGAGACAGGTTTGGTGTGATATCGACTCGTAGATCCTTCGCTCTGTTCGTTTCATGAAGGACTTCATCTCCCATTCTATATCCTGTGCCTGGCCTCCTGTTTTCACTGCCTAGTTTACTTACCTTACATTTACTCGGGTTGAACTTTAGTAGCCATTTGTTGGACCATTCATTCAGTCTGTCTAGGTCATCTTGTAGTCTCATACTGTCTTCCTCCGTCTTAATCCTCCTCATAATTTTTGCATCAGCAAACAATGAGAGGAATGATTCTATAACATCTGGAAGATCATTTACATATATAAGAAGTAGTATGGGTCCATGGACTGAACCCTGCGGGACCCCATTGGTAATGTCTCGCCAATCTGAGACCTCACACCTCATAGTGACTCGCTGCCTTCTGTTACTTTGTTACTCCCTTATCCAATGGCGTACCTTCCCTTTCACTCCTGCCTGCATCTCCAGCTTTTGCACCAGTCTCTTGTGTTTCACTTTGTCAAACGCATTCTGGCAATCCAAAAATATGAAGTCTGCCCACCCCTCTTCTTTCTTGTCTGATTCTTCTTGCCTGATCGTAGAATTCAACTTATCCAATGAGGCTTGACTTGCCATCCTTGAAACCATGGTGGTGTTGTGTCACAAAGTTCCTTCGCTCCAGATGTTCCACTAGCTTTTTTCGCACAATTTGCGACATTAGCTTCCATGGTATGCAAGATAGGGACACTGGCCTGTAGTTCAGTGCCTCCTGTCTATCCCCGTTCATGTATATCGGGACTACGTTTTCCGCCTTCCAAATTTTTGGCAGTTTACTTGTTACCAGTGATTTGTTATACACTGTGGAGAGTAGCAGGCACAATGCTTCTGCTCCTTACTTTAGTATCCATGGCGATATTCCATCCGGGCCTATAGCCTTTGTCATATTCAACTCTAGCAAAAGCTTCCTTACATCCCCACTGGTAATCTCAAATTCTTCTAGTGGTGCCTGGCTAACTATTCCGTCTCTTATCTCTGGAACGTCTCCTTGCTCTACTGTGAAGACCTCCTGGAAATCTTATTGAGTTCTTCGCACACTTCTTTGTTGTTTATTGTGAATCTGTCTGCCCCTATGCTCAGTTTCATTAGCTGTTCCTTCAATGTTGTCTCTCTCCTGATTTGGCTGTGCAGCAATTTGGGTTGGGTCTTAGCCTTGCTTGCTATGTCATTTTCATATTGCACTTCATGCCTCTCTTCTTACCCTGTTGTATTCATAACTGGCTCTCTGGTAACCTTCTCTGCTCTCAAGTGTCCTGTTATTTCTATAGTTTCTCCATTCTATTTTACTTTGTTGCTTAGCTAGCTTACATCTCTGATTAAACCATGGGTTTCACATCTGCATTTCATTTCTTACCTTTTGGGCCGGGATAAACTTTTCTGCTGCCTCCTTGCACTTCTGTGTGATGTAGTCCATCATGTCTTGGGCCGTCTTTCCCCTTACCTCTGATTCCCATTTTATATCCGTTAGGAATTTTCTTATCTCCTCATAATTTCCCTTACGGAATGTTAGCCTTTTGCTTTCAGTTCCCTTTCTCGAGTACTTTAGCCCTTCTTCGACCAGATACTCAAAAGTCAGTACACTGTTATCGCTCATTCCTACTGGGACCTAGAAGTCAATTTCCCTTATGTCAGAGCCACTCAGAGTGAAGACTAGGTCGAGTCTCGCTGGTTCATTGTTTCCCCTCATCCAAGTGGGTTCCCTGATATGTTAGCTTAGAAAGTTCCTTGTCGCCACCTCCACTAGTTTGGCGCTCCATGTATCTTCTCCTCTGTGCAGTTCCTTGTTCTCCCAGTCTATCCTTCCGTGATTGAAGTCCGCCATGATGAGCAGATGGGATCGATTTCAACAGGCAGCAGAGGCTGCCCTCTCAATTATGTTATTAACTGCCATGTTGTTTCTGTCATACTCTTGCCTGGGTTATCTGTCATTTGGTGGAGGGTTATATATCACTGCTACTACTACTCTTGGTCTCCCATCCTCACGGTGCCTGTTATGTAGTCTCTAAACCCTACACAGCCTGGGATAACCATCTCCTTGAAACTCCATTCCTTTCTCATAAGTAGGGCCACTCAACCTCCTTCCCTACCCTTCCTCTCGTTCCTTATTACAGTGTAATCCTGATGGAACACTGCATCCGTTATGATTCCTGAGAGTTTTTTTTCTGTAAGTCCAATTACATCTGGGTTTACTTCTTGTGCTCTTTCCCTATGTTCACTCGTCTTACTTGTAATCACATCAATGTTCGAGTACATCACCTTAAAGCTGACTCTTTTCTGTTCATCCTCAATTTCTGTCGATTCTACTGGAGTACGTAAACATAGAGGGTCTGGGATGGGGAGGAGGAAGGAGGGGCCCTTGGTTGGGAAGGGGAGCTGAGGGTGAGGGTGACCTGGGTTGTGGGGGGGGGGGGCAGGGAGGATCTGGTTTGGATAGGGTAGGGGCAAAGTGAGGGCTTGGAGGGTGGGGAAGAAGGGAGAGCTTGGGGGGATGGGGAAAATAGTGGGGGGGGGGGGAAGGGAGGGAGAAAGGAGTGCTTGGGGAGAAGGGGGGAGGAAGGAGGGCTTGGGGGAGAGGGGGAGGAAAGATGGCTTGTGGGGGCAGGAGAGGAGGGAGCGCTTGAGGGGGTGGGGGAGAAGACAGGTCTCAGGGGGGTGGGGGAGGTGGGAGGGGATAGGGGGTGGGGGAGAAGGGAAAGCTTAGGGTGGTGGATGAGTGTAGGGGCTGGGGCAGGTAGGGCTTCTTTTGGGTGGGAGATAGGTGTGATCCTATTCCCATTAGGGCTGTTGGAGGGTTCCCCACACACTTCTGGGATCGTAGGGTTCTGGGCTGTGGTTCCCTGATTCCTGTTCCTCTTTGTGCTCTTTCCTCGCTACTGCTGCCCTCGATCTCTCCTCCCTGGTCATATCCCTCTGCAGGAATACCTTTTTGAACTTCAGTACATTGAGTAGGCTGCTCTTCTTTGCAAAAATGTCTTCTTTTTGTGTCCTCGCTTTTGAAAACCACTTTTATCAATCAATCTTTGTCCTTGTTGTACCGGCCAAGCCTGGAAACCTTTTCTATATTCTGTTCTTCCCTGTCCATCTGTGCCCTTTCAAGGATCTCTTTGACTGTGGCTTTGTCCATATTTCTCCTCTACCTTGGAGTGGCCTCTATTTGCTCCTTATTACTTACTACGATTACTGCTCTTTTCCTCTTTATCAGTCGGCTAGTGCATCTTGCTGCTTCCTGAGAAGTAGCCACTTTCATGGCAATATCCTGTACGGCAGAGACAACTTCCAGGGTCCTTCTAAGTATGTCTGCAAATGAGGGTTGTATTGTAGATGTCCCTTCTATAGATACTTCCGATCTTCCTGAGGGCTGGATCGTGTCTGATACTGGGGATTCTCTTTCAGGCTTTTAATCTCCTCCCTTGCCTCATTCAGTTCATCCTGTAGGTTGGCTACCTTTGCCCCCATTACCTGTAGTTCCACCCTGATTTCACTCAACATTTAAAAGAGTACATCCTGATGGGAGACATCTTGTCATCCTCCTCCCTCTGTGTTACATCTTCTCCCTGCCTTGTTTGTTTCCTAATCCAGTTCTCCAACCCAATGTGTGTGTGTGTGTGTGTGTGTGTGTGAGTGTGTGTGTGTGTCTGTGTGTGAGTGTGTGTGTGTGTGTGTGTGTGTGTGTGTGTGTGTGTGTGTGTGTGTGTGTGTGTGTGTGTGTGTGTGTGTGTGTGTGTGTGTGTGTGTGTGTGTTCATGTGTGTGTGTGTGTGTGTGAACTCACCTCACCTATTTGTCCTTGCGGGGGTTGAGCTCTATGGCGGGATCAAAGAGCTTTGGCTCTTTGGTCCCGCCTCTCAACGGTCAATCAACTGGTGTACAGATTCCTGAGCCTACTGGGCTCTATCATATCTACATTTGAAACTGTGTATGGAGTCAGCCTCCACCACATCACTGCCTAATGCATTCCATCCGTTAACTACTCTGACACTGAAAAAGTTCCTTCTAACGTCTCTGTGGCTCATGTGGGTACTCAGTTTCCACCTGTGTCCCCTTGTTCGCGTCTCACCAGTGTATAATTTATCCTTGTTTACCCGGTCATTTCCTCTGAGGATTTTGTAGGTTGTGATCATGTCTCCCATTACTCTTCTGTCGTCCAGTGTCGTAAGGTGCATTTCCCGCAGCCTTTCCTCGTAACTCATGCCTCTTAGTTCTGGGACTAGTCTAGTGGCATACCTTTGGACTTTTTCCAGCTTCGTTTTGTGCTTGACAAGGTACGGGCTCCATGCTGGGGCCGCATACTCCTAGGACTGGTCATACATATGTGGTGTACAAGATTCTGAATGATTCCTTACACAGGTTCCTGAACGCTGTTCTGATGTTAGCCAGCCTCGCATTTGCCGCAGACGTTATTCTTTTTATGTGGGCTTCAGGAGACAGGTTTGGTGTGATATCAACTCCTAGATCTTTCCCTCTGTCCATTTCATTAAGTACTTCACCTCCTATTCTGTATTCTGTGTCTGGCCTCCAGTTTCCACTGCCTAGTTTCATTACTTTGCATTTACTCGGGTTGAACTTCAACAGCCATTTGTTGGACCATTCACTCAGTCTGTCTAGGTCATCTTGTTGCCTCCTACTATCGTCCTCAGTTTCAATCCTCCTCATAATGTTTGCATCATCGGCATACATTGAGAGAAACGATTCTATACCCTCTGGGAGATCATTCACATATAACAGAAACAGTATAGGTCCAAGGACTGACCCCTGCGGAACTCCACTCGTAACGTCTCGCCAATCTGAGACCTCACCCCTCACACTGACTCGTTGTCTCCTGTTGCTTAGGCACTCCTTTATCCAATGGAGTACCTTCCCTTTCACTCCAGCCTGCATCTCCAGCTTTTTCACTAGCCTCTTGTGCGGCACTGTATCAAAGGCTTTCTGACAATCCAAAAATATGCAGTCTGCCCACCCTCCTCTTTCTTGCCTTATTTTTGTTGCCTGGTCGTAGAATTCAAGTAACCCTATGAGGCAGGACCTGCCATTCCTGAACCCATGTTGATGCTGTGTTACAAAGTTCTTTCGCTCCAGGTGCTCCACTAGCTTTCTTCGCACAATCTTCTCCATCAGCTTGCATGGTATGCAGGTTAGTGACACTGGCTGTAATTCAGTGCCTCCTGTCTATCCCCTTTCTTGTATATCGGGACTACGTTAGCTGCTTTCCAAATTTCTGGCAGTTCCCCTGTTGCCAGTGATTTGTTATACACTATGGAGAGTGGTAGGCAGAGTTTCTCTGCTCCTTCCTTTAGTATCCAAGGGGAGATTCCATCAGGGCTTATAGCCTTTGTCACATCCAACTCTAGTAAACACTTCCTTACTTCCCCGCTGGTAATCTCCAACTCTTCCATTGGTTCCTGGTTAGCTATTCCCTCTCTTATCTCTGGGATTTCTACTTGCTCTAAGGTGAAGACCTCCTGGAATTTCTTATTCAGTTCCTCACTCACTTCCTTGTCGTTTGTAGTGAATCCTTCTACCCCTATCCTTAATTTCATAGCCTGTTCCTTTACTGTTGCTTTTCTCCTGATGTGGCTATGCAGCAATTTAGGCTAAGTCTTTGCCTTGCTTGTGATGTCATTTTCGTATTGTCTTTCTGCCTCTCATCTCATCCTGACATATTCATTCCTGGCATTCTGGGTTCTTTCTCTGCTCTCCAGTGTCCTGTTATTCCTATAGTTTCTCCATGCCCTTTTTCTTTGCTGCTTAGCTAGCCTACATCTCTGATTAAACCATGGGGTTTCTCATCTTCATTTCACTGTTTTCCTTTTGGGTTGGTACAAACTTGTTTGCTGCGTCCTTGCACTTTTGCGTGATGTAGTCCATCATATCTTGGGCCGTCTTTTCCCTGAACTCTGTTTCCCATGCTATATCTGTTAGGAATTTTCTTATCCCCTCATAGTTTCCCTTTCGGTATGCTAACCTTTTGCTTTCGGTATCCCTCCTCGAGTTCAATAACCCTTCTTCAATCAGGTACTCAATCACCAATACACTGGTTGCTCATTCCTACCGGGGCCTCAAAACCAATTTCTCTTATGTCAGAGTCGTTCAGGGTGAAGACCAGGTCGAGTCTCACGGGTTTGTCATTTCCTCTCATCCTTGTGTGTTCTCTGACATGCTGGGTTAAAAAGTTTCTAGTCACCACCTCCAGTATTTTGGCTCTCCACGTATCCTCGCCTCCATGCGGTTCCTTGTTCTCCCAGTTAATCCTTCCGTGATTGAAGTTCCCCATGATGAGCAGGTGGGATCTATTTCTACAGGCAGCAGAGGCTGCCCTCTCAATTATAGTGTTAACTGCCATGTTGTTCTTTTCGTTCTCTTGACTGGGTCTTCTGTCATTTGGTGGAGGGTTATATATAACTGCTACTACTATTCTTGGTCCTCCCATTGTCATGGTGCCTGCTCTGAAGTCTCTGAAACCCTCACAGCCCGGGATAGCCATCTCCTTAAAACTCCATTCCTTTCTCATATGTAGGGCCACTCCGCCTCCTCCCCTACCTTCTCTCTCTTTCCTTATTACTGTGTACTACTGGGGAAACACGGCATTCGCTATGATTCCAGAGAGTTTTGTTTCAGTGAGTCCGATTACATCTGGGTTCACTTCTTGTGCTCTTTCCCTTAGTTCACTTGCCCTGCTTGTGATCCCATCTACATTCGAGTACATTACCCTGAAACTGACTCTCTTCTGCTTCTCACCTGTGTGTACTCACCTAATTGTACTCACCTAATTGTGCCTGCGGGGGTTGAGCTTTGGCTCTTTGGTCCCGCCTCTCAACTGTCAATCAACTGGTGTACAGATTCCTGAGCCACTGGGCTCTATCATATCTACACTTGAAACTGTGTATGGAGTCTGCCTCCACCACATCACTTACTAGTGCATTCTATGTGTGTGTGTGTGTGTGTGTGAGTGTGTGTGTGTGTATGTGTGTGTGTGTGTGTGTGTGTGTGTGTGTGTGTGTGTGTGTGTGTGTGTGTGTGTGTGTGTGTGTGTGTGTGTGTGTGTGTGTGTGTGTGTTTATGGGTGTGTGTGTGTGTGTATGGGTGTGTGTGTGTGTGTATGGGTGGGTGGGTGTGTGTGTGTGTGTGTGTGTGTGTGTGTGTGTGTGTGTGTGTGTGTGTGTGTGTGTGTGTGTGTGTGTGTGTGTGTGTGTGTGTGTGTGTGTTTATGGGTGTGTGTGTGTGTTTGTGTGTGTGTGTGTGTGTGTGTGTGTGTGTGTGTGTGTGTGTGTGTGTGTGTGTGTGTGTGTGTGTGTGTGTGTGTGTGTGTGTGTGTGTGTGTGTGTGTGTGTGTTTATGGGTGTGTGTGTGTATGGGTGTGTGTGTGTGTGTGTGTGTGTGTATGTGTGTGTGTGTGTGTGTGCGTGTGTGTGTGTGTGTGTGTGTGTGTGTGTGTGTGTGTGTGTGTGTGTGTACTCACCTAATACTACTCACCTAATTGTGTGTGTGTGTGTGTACTCACCTAATCGTGTGTGTGTGTGTGTGTGTGTGTGTACTCACCTATTTGTACTCACATATTTGTGCTTGCAGGATCGAGCATTGACTCTTGGATCCCGCCTTTCCAGCTATCGGTTGTTTACAGCAATGACTCCTGTCCCATTTCCCTATCATACCTAGTTTTAAAAGTATGAATAGTATTTGCTTCCACAACCTGTTCCCCAAGTGCATTCCATTTTTCCACTACTCTCACGCTAAAAGAAAACTTCCTAACATCTCTGTGACTCATCTGAGTTGCCAGTTTCCACCCATGTCCCCTCGTTCTGTTATTATTACGTGTGAACATTTCATCTATTTCCACTTTGTCAATTCCCCTGAGTATTTTATATGTCCCTATCATATCTCCTCTCTCCCTTCTTTTCTCTAGTGTCGTAAGGTTCAGTTCCTGCAGACGCTCTTCATATCCCATCCCTCGTAACTCTGGGACAAGCCTCGTCGCAAACCTCTGAACCTTCTCCAGTTTCTTTATGTGTTTCTTCAGGTGGGAGCTACATGATGGCGCGGCATACTCTAAGACTGGTCTCACGTAGGCAGTGTAAAGCGCCCTAAAAACCTCCTCATTTAGGTTTCTGAATGAAGTTCTAATTTTCGCCAGTGTAGAGTACGCTGCTGTCGTTATCCTATTTATATGTGCCTCAGGAGTTAGATTAGGTGTCACATCCACTCCCAGGTCTCTTTCTCGAGTCGTTATAGGTAGGCTGTTCCCCTTCATTGTGTACTGTCCCATTGGTCTCTTATCACCTGATCCCATTTCCATAACTTTACATTTACTGGTGTTAAACTCCGGTAGCCATTTCCCTGACCATCTCTGCACCTTTGTGTGTGTGTGTGTGTGTGTGTACTCACCTATATGTACTCACCTATATGTGCTTGCAGGATCGAGCATTGACTCTTGGATCCCGCCTTTCTAGCTATCGGTTGTTTACAGCAATGACTCCTGTCCCATTTCCCTATCATACCTAGTTTTAAAAGTATGAATAGTATTTGCTTCCACAACCTGTTCCCCAAGTGCATTCCATTTTTCTACTACTCTCACGCTAAAAGAAAACTTCCTAACATCTCTGTGACTCATCTGAGTTTCCAGTTTCCACCCATGTCCCCTCGTTCTGTTATTATTACGTGTGAACATTTGATCTATTTCCACTTTGTCAATTCCCCTGAGTATTTTATATGTCCCTATCATATCTCCTCTCTCCCTTCTTTTCTCTAGTGTCGTAAGGTTCAGTTCCTTCAGCCGCTCTTCATATCCCATCCCTCGTAGCTCTGGGACAAGCCTCGTCGCAAACCTCTGAACCTTCTCCAGTTTCTTTATGTGTTTCTTCAGGTGGGGGCTCCATGATGGCGCGGCATACTCTAAGACGGGTCTCACGTAGGCAGTGTAAAGCGCCCTAAAAGCTTCCTCATTTAGGTTTCTGAATGAAGTTCTAATTTTCGCCAGTGTAGAGTACGCTGCTGTCGTTATCCTATTTATATGTGCCTCAGGAGTTAGATTAGGTGTCACATCCACTCCCAGGTCTCTTTCTCGAATCGTTACAGGTAGGCTGTTCCCCTTCATTGTGTACTGTCCCTTTGGTCTCCTGTCACCTGATCCCATTTCCATAACTTTACATTTACTGGTGTTAAACTCCAGTAGCCATTTCTCTGACCATCTCTGCAGCCTGTTTAAGTCCTCTTGGAGGATCCTACAATCCTCGTCTGTCACAACTCTTCTCATTAATTTTGCGTCATCTGCAAACATTGACATGTATGATTCCACTCCTGTAAACATATCATTTACGTAAATTAGAAAGAGGATTGGTCCCAGCACCGATCCTTGAGGTACTCCACTTGTTACTGTTCGCCAGTCCGACTTTTCGCCCCTTACCATTACCCTCTGGCTCCTTCCTGTTAGGTAGTTCTTCACCCATACTAGGGCCTTTCCGCTTACTCCTGCCTGCCTCTCAAGTTTGTATAGCAGTCTCATGTGCGGTACCGTATCAAAGGCCTTTTGGCAGTCAAGAAATATGCAGTCTGCCCAGCCTTCTCTGTCCTGCCTTATCCTTGTTACTTTATCATAGAATTCTAAAAGGTTTGTTAGGCATGATTTCCCTGTCCAGAACCCATGTTGGTGCTTGTTTACAAACCCAATGCTCTCCAGGTGCTCAACAAGTCTTAGCCTAATTATTCTTTCAAGTATTTTGCAGGGGATGCTTGTCAGTGATACGGGTCTGTAGTTAAGTGCCTCCTCCCTATCCCCCTTTTTGAAAATCGGTACGACATTTGCCTCCTTCCAGCAACTGGGCAATTCTCCCGACATAAGTGACTCATTGAAGATCATTGCCAGAGGCACGCTGAGAGCCTGCGCTGCCTCTTTAAGTATCCACGGTGATACTTTGTCTGGTCCAACAGCTTTATTTGCATCCAGTGTTGTCAACTGTTTCATTACATCCTCTGCTGTCACCTCTATATCTGATAGTCTTTCATCTTGGGTAATCTCTTCTAACAATGGGAGCTGCTCAGGCTCGGTAGTGAACACTCCATGGAATTTTGCATTCAGTACCTCGCAGATTTCCTTGTCGCTTTCTGTATATGCCCCTTCTGTTTTCCTCAGTCTTGTCACTTGGTCATTTACCGACATCTTCCTTCTTATATGGCTATGTAATAATTTTGGTTGCTTTTTCGCTTTGACTGCAATATCGTTCTCATAATTTCTTTCCGACACTCGTCTTATGTTAATGTAATCATTCCTAGCTCTGTTACATCTAATCCTGTTGTCCTCTGTCCTTTGTCTTCTGTACTTCCTCCACTCCCTCCTGCTTCTCACCTTTGCTTCCTGACACTGTCTATTAAACCATGGGTTATTATATTCCCTCCTGCTTTTTTCCTTTATTGTTGGAATAAATCTATCTTCAGCCTCCTTGCATTTCAATATGACTTGGTTCATCATACCTTGCACTGTTTTTCCTCTAAGTTCTTCCTCCCACTGCACTTCTCCCAGGTAGTCCCTTATCCTTCTGTAGTCCCCTTTTCTGTAATCAAGTCTCCTTTCCCGGACCTCTTGTCCTTTGGTCACAATTTTAAGCTCCATCATGTAGTCAAAGGCTAGGACACAATGGTCACTAGCTCCTAGTGGTATTTCATGTTCCAACTGCTCGATGTCTTCTACATTCTGAGTGATAATGAGATCTAATAGGCTGGGCGTATCCCCTCCTCTTTCCCTAGTATCTTCTTTCACATGCTGTGTTAGGAAATTCCTGTCAATAACGTCTACCAGCTTCGCTCCCCAGGTCTCCTCCCCGCCATGGGGATTCCTCGTTTCCCAATCTATCTCTCCAGTGATTTAGGTCCCCCATGACCAGCAGCTTCGCTCTCATTCTATGCGCTAAAGTTGCTGCCCTCTGCAGTTCATCCATACATGTCTTGTTGCTGTCCTCGTACTCCTGCCTGGGCCTTCTACTGTTTGGTGGGGGATTGTAGAGTATCAAGATTACAATCTTCTTCCCATCCACTGTCAGAGTTCCATGTATGAAGCTTGTGCTTTCATTGGTACCCGGATTTTCCAGCTCATCAAACTTCCATTTCCGCTTTATTAGTAGTGCCACTCCTCCTCCCTGTCTCTGTGTCCTTTCTTTTCTTATCACCTGGTACCCCTCTGGAAAGATTGCATCCGAGATCATGCCATTTATTTTAGTTTCCACTATTGCCACTATGTCTGGGTCTGCCTCACTAACTCTTTCTTTTATCTCTTCTGCTTTATTGGCTACCCCATCAGCATTGGTGTACCAAACCTTGAGACTCTTCTTGGAAACTCGGGTGTCAGAGTTCCCCCTTTCACCAGGGGTCTGGGGGGAACTGGGGGGTGTCTGGGGGGCAAGTGGGGGCTGTGGGGGTGAGTGGGGGGGGTGCTAGGGGGGTGCCTGGGAGTGCCTGCCTGTGTGTGTGTGTGTGTGTGTGTGTGTGTGTGTGTGTGTGTGTGTGTGTGTGTGTGTGTGTGTGTACTCACCTAGTTGTGTTTGCGGGGGTTGAGCTCTGGTTCTTTGGTCCCGCCTCTCAACTGTCAATCAACTGGTGTACAGATTCCTGAGCCTATTGGGCTCTATCATATCTACATTTGAAACTGTGTATGAAGTCAGCCTCTACCACAACACTACTTAATGCATTCCATTTGTTAACTACCCTGACTCTGAAAAAATTCTTTCTAACGTCTCTGTGGCTCATCTAGGTACTAAGTTTCCACCTGTGTCCCCTTGTTCGTGTTCCACCCACGCTAAAGAGTTTGTCTTTGTCCACCCTGTCAATTCCCCTGAGAATTTTGTAGGTGGTTATCATGTCTCTGTCTCCCCTTACTCTTCTGTTTTCCAGGGTTGTGAGGTTCAGCTCCCTTAGCCTTTCCTCGTAACTCATTCCTCTCTGTTCCGGGACCAGTCTGGTGGCATACCTCTGAATCTTCTCTAACTTCGTCTTGTGTTTAACTAGGTATGGACTCCAGGCTGGAGCTGCACACTCCAGGATTGGTCTTACATAAGTGGTATACAGGGTCCTGAACAATACCTTACACAAGTTTCTAAAGGCAGTTCTTATATTGGCCAGTCTAGCATATGCCGCTGATGATATCCTTTTGATGTGGGCCTCTGGGGATAGGTTCGGTGTGATATCGACCCCCAGATCTTTCTCTCTATTTGACTCTTGTAGGATTTTACCTCCCAGATGGTACCTTGTGTTCAGCCTTCTGCTCCCTTCGCCTAATTTCATTGCTTTACACTTTCCTGAGTTGAACTTTAGCAGCCATATTCTAGACCATTCCTCCAGTTTGTCCAGGTTGTCCTGTAGTCTCTGTCTATCTTCATCTGTTTTGATTCTTCTCATAATTTTTGCATCGTCAGCAAAAATTGAGAGGAATGAGTCTATACCCTCTGGAAGTTCGTTTACATATACTAGAAACAGGATGGGTCCGAGTACAGAGCCCTATGGAACCCCGCTGGTGACATCTCCCCACTCTGATGCCTCCCCCCTCACCGTTACTCGCTGTTTCCTATTGCTTAGATACTCCCTTATCCACTGGAGCACCTTACCTTTTACTGCTGCCTGCTGCTCCAACTTTTGTAACAGCCTTTTGTGAGATACTGTGTCAAAGGCTTTTTGACAGTTCAAGAAAATGCAGTCTGCCCCCCCCCCCTGCATTCTGCCCCCCCATCTCTTTCCTGCCTAATTTGTGTTGCTTGGTCATAGAATTCTATTAGACCTGTGAGGCACGATTTCTCTGTGTATCTGTTCTCCCCTTTTCTCAGTTTCATCACTTGTTCCTTCACTGCTGTTTTCCTCCTGATGTGACTGAGGTGCAGTTTTGGTTGGGTCTTTGCTTTACTCGCGATGTCATTTTCATACTGCCTCTTTGCTTCTCTCCTCACTCTGATGTACACATTTCTGGCCCTCTGGTATTTCTCCCTGCTCTCTGGTGTTCTGTTGTTCCTGTAGTTTCGCCATGTTCTTTTACTCAATTGCTTTGCTGCCGCACATTCCTAGTTGAACCACGGATTCCTCTGTTGTTTTTAATTTTTCAGTTTTTGGACCTGGATAAACCTGTCTGCAGCCTCCTGACACTTCTGAGTGACATAATCCATCATATCCTGTACCGTCTTTTCTCTGAGTTCTGTTTCCCATGGTATTCCCATTAGGAAGTTCCTCATCTCGTCATATTTTCCTCTTCGGTAATTTAGTAATTTCCAATCCCATCCTTGGATAGGTTTTCCCTACTTCTACCAGAAACTCAAATATCAATACACTGTGGTCACTCATTGCTATGGGGGCTTCATATTTGACTTCCCTTATTTATGAGTCATTTAAGGTGAAAATCAGGTCGAGTCTAGCTGGATCGTCATTTCCTCTCATTCTTGTGGGTCCCTTGACATGCTGGCTCAGAAAGTTCCTTGTACTCACTTCCAAAAGTTTAGATCTCCATGTTCTTCACCTCCATGTGGGTCCCCATTCTCCCAGTCTATCTTTCCATTGTTGAAATCGCCCATGATTAAGAGTCTGGATCCATTCCTGCAAGCAACTGAAGCTGCTCTCTCTATTATGTTAATGGTAGCCATGTTGTTTCTGTCGAACTGTTGTCTAAGTATTCTGTCATTTAATGGAGGGTTGTAAATGACTGCCACTATTATCTTAGGTCCACCCATTGGACCACATACACATCACATGTGTATGTGTGGTCAGTTGTAGGGGGAGTGGGAGGGGGGGGAGGGAGTGTTTTGGGAGAGATTGGGGGTAAGAGGGGGAAGTGGAATATGAGTGTTTGGGACTTTATCATTTTTGCCACAAAGGTGTCAAGACTTTCCTACCCTGACTGAGAGTGTGTGTGTGTGTGCATGTGCGTGCGTGCATACGTGTATGCGCACATGCATGTACACACGTGCGTGTGTGTGCGCGTGTGTCACAAGGACCCCTAAAGTGTCAACCTCTACCCGGAATGAGCAACTTTGAGATTTTAAATATATATGGTATACTGAGTAAGAATTTGATAGTATTTTACCTCACTCTGTACACCAGAATAATTGACAAGATGGATACATACCAGTCTGCCTCCCGCTCACACAACTAGGTGAATAAGAGAGATGTCTGGATGATGAGGTGATCCTCGTTCCTCCCACGCGATGCTTCATTAAGTGCCAGTAGATTGATGACGGCGGTTCTTCTCTAGCTAATACAATGCCCTGGAGTCAGTCACAGAAACATTACATCTGTTGTGTTACGGTTCATTACTTTACTGTACCACTGTTCACTATAGCCCAAATATCCCTTGGTACCAATATGTAAACAAAGCTTCGTGGCCCTCCCATGTGGCATGTTCACTGTTTAACACAAAGTTCTAGTGGTAGCACAATATTTTATCTTTCCTATGTGCGATCATACACTATGTGATACCCTAGATCGGTGATCTGTCACTGTAGGCTTAATAATCCGGAAAATATTGACGATAATCGTAGAGCGCGACCCTCCCGCACCCTCCCACATGGCTGACTCGGCTCGACTGAGAGAGAGTGTACTCACCTATTTGTGCTTGCAGGATCGAGCATTGGCTCTTGGATCCCGCCTTTCCAGTCATCGGTTGTTTACAGCAATGACTCCTGTCCCATTTCCCTATCATGCCTAATTTTAAAATTATGAATAGAGTTTGCTTCCACAACCTGTTCTCCAAGTGCATTCCATTTTTCCACTACTCTCACGCTAAAATAAAACTTCCTAACAACTCTGTGACTCATCTGAGTTTCCAGTTTCCACCCATGTCCCCTCGTTCTGTTATTATTACGTGTGAACATTACATCTATTTCCACTTTGTCAATTCCCCTGAGTATTTTATATGTCCCTATCATATCTCCTCTCTCCCTTCTTTTCTCTAGTGTCGTAAGGTTCAGTTCCTTCAGACGCTCTTCATATCCATCCCTCGTAACTCTGGGACAAGCCTCGTCGCAAACCTCTAAACCTTCTCCAGTTTCTTTGTGTGTTTCTTCAGGTGGGGGCTCCATGATGGTGCGGCATACTCTAAGACGGGTCTCACGTAGGCAGTGTAAAGCGCCCTAAAAGCCTCCTCACTTAGGTTTCTGAATGAAGTTCTAATTTTCGCCAGTGTAGAGTACGCTGCTGTCGTTATCCTATTTATATGTGCCTCAGGAGTTAGATTAGGTGTCACATCCACTCCCAAGTCTCTTTCTCGAATCGTTACAGGTAGGCAGTTCCCCTTCATTGTTTACTGTCCTTTTGGTCGTCTATCACCTGATCCCATTTCCATAACCTTACATTTACTGTTGTAAATGTAAGGTTGTAAGGTTAATGGGTAATAAGGTTATAAGGTTAAATGTAAGGTTAATGTAAGGTTAATGTAAGGTTAAGGCATGCTGTATAAGAATAAAGGTGACAGGGGCGACTGCATCAACTACCGAAGAATCTCCCTCCTCATTATTGTCGGAAAGCTGTTTGCTCGAGTCGCATTGAAGAGGCTCCAAGTACTTGCAGAGAGAGTCTATCCAGAATCACAACGCGGATTCAGAGCTGGCAGGTCCACCATCGACATGGTCTTTTCCCTCAGACAACTGCAGGAGAAATGCAGGGAACAGAAGCAGCCACTCTTTGTAGCCTTCATAGATCTGACAAAGGCCTTCGACCTCGTCAGCAGGGATGGCCTGTTCAAGATCCTCCCCAAGATCGGATGCCCACCCAGGCTCCTCAGCATCATCAGATCTTTCCATGTGAACATGAGGGGCACCGTGGTCTTTGTTGGCCTAACATCAGACGCCTTTGACATCCGAAGTGGAGTAAAGCAGGGCTGCGTACTGGCACCAACCCTATTCGGGATTTTTTTCGCAGTTATGCTGCAGCACGCCTTCGGATCTGTCACGGAAGGCATTTACCTCCGGACCAGGACGGATGGAAAGCCAGGCTGAGAGCCAAGACGAAGGTTTGGCTGAGGTGTCTGCGCGACTTCCTTTTTGCCGACGACGCAGCAGTCACTGCCCACTCAGCTGAAGACCTCCAACAGCTCATAACCCGCTTCAGCGAAGCCTCTCAAGCTTTAGGACTCACCATCAGTCTGAAGAAAACACAAGTCATGGGACAAGGAGTGGACTCCCCACCTGACATCGGCATCTTCGATTCCAAACTGGAAGTCGTTCACGACTTCGTGTACCTGGGCTCCACAATCTCTGACTCCCTCTCTCTTGATACGGAGCTAAACAAACGTATTGGTAAGGCATCTACTACCATGTCCAGACTGACAAAGAGAGTGTGGGCCAACAATAGGCTAACTGAGTATACTAAGATTCAGGTTTACAGAGCCTGTGTCCTGAGCACTCTCCTTTATGGCAGTGAGTCTTGGACACTCCGCGCCCGTCAGGAAAGACAGCTGAATGCCTACCACATGCGCTGCCTTCGACACATCTTGGACATCACCTGGCAGGACAAGGTGACAAAAAACAACGTCTTGGGGAGAGCAAGAATCACCAGCAATTACACAATGCTGAAAGAGAGACGAATGCGCTGGCTCGGGCACGTTGTGCGAATGGGCGACGGCAGGATCCCCAAGGATCTCCTGTACGGAGAGCTGATGCAGGGAAAGCGTCCAACAGGCAAGCCCCAGCTACGGTACAAAGACGTATGCAAGAGGGACCTGAAAGCCATGGACGTCGATCTTGCTATATGGGAGACACTGGCTGCAGACCGTTCAGCCTGGGGACAGTCTGTTCAAAGAGGTCTCTCCAATTTCGAGGAGTCACTTGCCAAGGAATCGGAGGCAAAGAGACAGAGAAGGAAAGTCGGTAGCCAGGAAGACAGACCAGAGTCGGACTTCGTTTGTGCTCGGTGTGGGATGGACTGCCACTCTCGGATTGGCCTCATCAGTCACACCAGACACTGCACCAGGATTGACAACTAGGGCGCAACTCCATAGTCTCCTGAGACTGAAGGATGCCTACTACTACATTTACTGGTGTTGAACTCCAGTAGCCAGTTTCCCTGACCATCTCTGCAACCTGTTTAAGTCCTCTTGGAGGATCCTACAATCCTCATCTGTCACAACTCTTCTCATTAATTTTGCGTCATCCGCAAACATTGACATGTATGATTCCACTCCTGTAAACATATCATTTACGTAAATTAGAAAGAGGATTGGGCCCAGCACCGATCCTTGAGGTACTCCACTCATTACTCTTCGCCAGTCCGACTTCTCGCCCCTTACCATTACCCTCTGGCTCCTTCCTGTTAGGTAATTCCTCACCCATGCTAGGGCCTTTCCGCTTACTCCTGCCTGCCTCTCAAGTTTGTGAAGCAGTCTCATGTGCGGTACTGTATCAAAGGCCTTTTGGCAGTCAAGAAATATGCAGTCAGCCCAGCCTTCTCTGTCCTGCCTTATCCTTGTTACTTTGTCATAGAATTCTAAAAGGTTTGTTAGGCATGATTTCCCTGTCCAGAACCCATGTTGGTGCTTGTTTACAAACCCAGTGCTCTCCAGGTGCTCAACAAGTCTTAGCCTAATTATTCTTTCAAGTACTTTGTAGGGGATGCGTGTTAGTGATACGGGTCTATAGTTAAGTGCCTCCTCCCTATCACCTTTCTTGAAAATCGGTACGACATTTGCCTCCTTCCAGCAACTGGGCAATTCTCCCGACCTAAGTGACTCATTAAAGATCATTGCCAGAGGCACGCTGAGAGCCTGCGCTGCCTCTTTCAGTATCCACGGTGATACTTTGTCTGGTTCAACCGCTTTAGTTGCATCCAGTGTTGTCAACTGTTTCATTACCTCCTCTGCTGTCACCTCTATATCTTATAGTCTTCCATCTAGGGTAATCTCATCTAACAATGGGAGCCACTCAGGCTCGGTTGTGAAGACTCCATGGAAACCTGCATTCAGTACCTCACAGATTTCCTTGTCACTTTCTGTATATGCCCCTTCTGTTTTCCTCAGTCTTGTCACTAGGTCATTTACCGACATCTTCCTTGTTATATGGCTATGTAGTAATTTAGGTTGCTTTTTCGCTTTGATTGCAATATCATTCTCATAATTTCTTTCCGACACTCGTCTTATGTTAATGTAATCGTTCCTAGCTCTGTTACATCAAATCCTGTTCTCCTCTGTCCTTTGTCTTCTGTACTTCCTCCACTCCCTCCTGCTTCTCACTTTTGCTTCCTGACACTGTCTATTAAACCATGGGTTATTATATTCCCTCCTGCTTTTTTCCTTTACTGTTGGAATAAATCTCTCTTTAGCCTCCTTGCATTTCCATATGACTTGGTTCATCATATCTAGCACTGTTTTTCCTCTAATTTCTTCCTCCCACTGCACTTCTCCCAGGTAGTCCCTTATCCTTCTGTATTTCCCTCTTCTGTAATCATGTCTCCTTACTCGGACCTCTTGTCCTTTGGTCACAATTTTAAGCTCCATCATGTAGTCAAAGACTAGGACACATTGGTCACTGGCTCCTAGTGGTATTTCATGTTCTAAATGCTCGATGTCTTCTACATTCTGAGTGAAAACGAGGTCTAATAGGCTGGGCGTATCCCCTCCTCTTTCCCTAGTGTCTTCCTTCACATGCTGTGTTAGGAAATTCCTGTCAATAACGTCTACTAGCTTCGCTCCCCAGGTTTCCTCCCCGCCATGGGGATTCTTCGTTTCCCAATCTATCTCTCCATGATTTAGGTCCCCC